>NW_028301577.1:20955000-21065000 GCF_042242905.1 Orbicella faveolata | reverse complement strand
AGAAGACACATTTCCAGATACAAGCATGTCTGAGGAAACTCCTGCACTAAGGTCGTCAAATTTGTCATGAGGTCTGAGGGATCTTGACAATCTAATCCTTGCAGGTAGAACTGTAGGAAGTACTCAAAGTTGTGCCTGTCTTCATTAAACGATTCAATTGATTCTTTGCACTTGTCTTTGCTCCAGTACATATTGGCATTGTCCGCAAGGCGGGAAATAAAGTGAGCAAAGGCCTCTTTTTCTCCCTCGGAGTACTTTGTTTGGCCAATTTTCTTTGCATATGCTTGGATCAGCTGATGGACGTGATATCTCTGTGGAGCTGTCATCTCGATCTCAACGAGTGATCGGTTCTTCAAGGAACGAAGGATCAATTGTGGCTGTTCAGTGCATGACGATGCGGTAATCAAAGCCTCAGCAGCAGTAGAATCAAAGGAGCCAGGAAATGCAGACAGAAGAAGCAGGGCCTCTAGTTCACTTTTACCCAAGGAGTCAAAGGAAGTTTTTATTGCTTTTTCAACGGAATTGTCATCACTCAAATCCTCTTTAAGGACATCCATTGGCTTTTTCTCCAAACGTCTTATCAGCTTATCTTCAGTGTAGACGTCTGAAAGCAACGAACCAACGATGCAGAGAGCCAGAGGCACACAACCACATAGCTCAACTAACTTCTCTGTCTGAGAGAGCTTCACCCGCACACCTTCATCAACTTTAGACTCAACAAGTTTCTTTGCCTCATCGGAGGATAAAGGTGTTACTCTTACTTCTGCCATCTCCAGGCTTGAATGCTTAAATACTTTTCGAGAAGTGACAACAAAAGTAACATTACCTTTGGCTAACATCCTCATGTCTTGCAAAAGGCTTGCAAACCCAGCTCGGTCGCCTGATTCGAGAACATTGTCTGCATTGTCCAGAATGAAGGTAACCCTTTGTTGCTGTTGCTTGCTCCAATTTCGAAGCCAGTGTTGGGGGTTTTCTGGTGGCTGAAAGTGGTTTTTGCTGCACGTAAGGATCATTGAGGTAGCTACGTGATTTACTGTTGCTTTCGACCTGAGAGAGCAAAACAAAACAACATTCTCTGGGTTGGTGGCCAGCTCGTGCCCCACTTTGTTCGCCACAGTTGTCTTTCCAAACCCTGGTCCCCCAGTTATCACAACAGCGCCTACTTGCCTGGTTACGATGGGCTGGATGATCTGTCGTATCTCTCGTGAACGACCAAAGACATTTGCAACTTTATCTGGGAGGCAGTCTGCAAGTTCAGAAGTATTTTGGTCTGGAGGAGACCCTTGAATACGCGCCATTTTGCCTTTCATCTTCAGTACGTCTTCCTCTAAGCTCTCTACGCGTGGTTCAATTTCAAGTTTCCACCTATTTACTTCTTCCTCTACACGAAGTTCAGTGTCATGGTCAATCGGTTCAGTCTTCAGGCGGTCTACGTCCTTTTGGTCGAGGCCCAAGGCAACCAGTGCCGAAGAAACGACCTTCCATTTGTCTTCAAACTCGACTTTAGTAATGCTTGTAGAAACACTGTGACAAAGCTCATTTCTGTAGTATTTGATTCGGACGATGTTCGCCTCAGGACTAACATCGCTGTCTGCAGGGAAATTGTGCCAGCCAGTTGAAGGCGCCGTCAAACTGCAAAATTCCCGTAGTAACAGATGCAGAAGTGTGACATCAAATGATTTCGAGTCTGGTGGGTCACCTGAAGGAGGAAATAGGATTTCCCACTGACTTTTGGTGATGAATTTGTTCGTGGAATGTAGTTTTGTAAGCTTTCCTTTGTTGTTGTTGAACACTGCCTGTAATGTTGCAGGAGGATGAATGGAATGCAGAAACTCTCTTAGCACGTATGTCCCCCCATCAATCACTAATCGCAACAGCCTTGTGCCATTTGTTTTTTCCTCCGAAGCGTTAAGAACGGGCGGCATCTTTACGAAGGATTTTGGTCAGAAAAAGCTTAACGACACACTGCAAGCACAGCTTTTACTTTCGGTGAGCATGCTCAGCGCGTTACTAAGATACAGTTTCGAACCCAGGCCGGATCGCCCTTCAAGTAAAATGTACACAGAGTGCAAAGAAGAGTCGGCATGAAGAACACTATAAAAAAGCTGGGGTTTTGCATCCTACCCTTGGTTTGCAAACTCCAGTTAAAATTGAATACGAAGAGTTAAGGTGAAGAATGAAAAGGATTCGTGCTGCCTCTGTTGTGGACCTTAAATTGTGGGCTGAATGCCCGAATTTGTGCGATGCCGGAAATAGTAAGTACAACTCACGATGGCTTTGCCAAGAAGATCGCAAAAAGTCGTCCGTCTTAAACTTAAAATTAAAAGCGTTTAGAACCCAAATACAACCGAAACAATCCGGCAGGATCAAGTTGCAAAACCGAAATACTATCAACACTGGAGGACAATATATATAGTTGTAAGGACATTTAAATAGAAATTTCCTTTCTAATCAAGTACACACTAATCGTAATCGTTCTTCGTATGCGCGCGTGAGTAGTCTCGTTTGCCATTTGTTAAGGTGGCTTACTACAGTTTTTCGGAGACTAAGTAGCGCGCACTATGATTACTTGCCAGAAGTCAGTATTAATCGCGCGAGCACAAATGACGCAATTAAGCCTAAGAAGAAACGAAAACCACTTCAGCAATTAAAAAGCGTTAAATCACTTCGGTATACGTAGCAATAGTTTTAAATTCCGTTCAAACATGTGTTTAAGCCTAGGGCCAATAAAATATAACAAAAAACTCGATAAACAACTGGTAAAAGAGCTTCTCTAATTTACTCTTGCTTTCTCGCACGCGATACGTGGCGTCACATGAGCGCGCGCTTAAATAAAGAGCATGCGCAATTCAATTCTCGTGCAAGGTTGTAAAAGCCAGTTTTCGATCGAGGATTGCTCGAAAACTTACCGTTCAACCCATGATAAAATTTCATAGCTGATTTGTCGGGGTGAATCAAGTTGAAAGCCAAAGTTAAAAAAAAAAAAGTGATTTAACCTACTAGTGCCCAGTCTGTCCTCGGTACTCGGTCGTTCATTTTAGCCATTTGTTGACGTTTAATTGTTCAAGTTTCACATAGAATGGTAAAAGATTTAAGAAAACAGAAAATAGAGAAAGGAAAAGCATATTTGAACATTTTTCAAAAGAGTTAAAACTTGGGCTGTTATAATCCATCAAACTGTAGTAAGCCACCTTGATTTCTTTTATGCAATTTGTTTTCTCCTTTGCTGTAAATGTGTCACCTGAGCACCCTGCTGACCACCATTGCCAGATTAGCGGCTATAGGCAATTATGCTTATTAAAGTTAAGTTAAAGATACCAGAAATGGAATGACAGTAATGGTCAACCTGGCAAGATACCTTGGCGGCAATGTGTCCTAAACACCCATGCTATAAGTGAAACCAAAATCTTTGATTTGCATCCCTAAGAGATATTGCACTTCCTGGCAATGCCAAACAAATTGGTTAAATGTGTTCTGATCATCCTCTTGACTCAATATAAGCTGTCAAAAGTTCTACAAATTCCTAAAATCATAATAAATAGGGTTATCGAGATAAAACTTTCTGCAAAGTTTGCATGGCTCTGATCTTCCTTCTTGTAGAAAGTTTTACCTTGATTGTCCAAGCATAATTCACTGAATATCGAGTGTGGTTTGATTATACCATTGCTATAGCCACCTCTCAGGTCAAGAGAGTTAATCACAATTTTGGACATTTGGTCTTTAATGTAATATTTTGTTAACATCAAGTAACATCATATAACTGGCCAACGTTAATGTCAAAAGTATAAATAATGATACTAAGACATTAATATTTGCCTCCTTCTACCTGATTTAAAGATCAGAGTCTGACTCATCACTGTCAGGTGAATATTGCTGTGGAACTGACAACAGAAACTCTTCACAAATACTCTAATCCATTTCACATAGTTCTTCGAAGTATGTTGAATCTTCCACATCATTGAATATGTTATTTACCACAAGCAATATTCCTGCAGCAAGCTTTTCGTTGTAAATTGAGAAGTTTTGCAAAATGTAATCAACTGTCAATAAATGCTCTAGGTCCGCAGCGAAATCCAAACTAATGGCATCATCTATAACACATCTTGAAAAAAGAACGCCTCTTAAACTGAAATATTGGCTTTACATCATCATCATCATCATTTCTCGTCGCACCAGTAGGCGCATAAGGCCGTCACGCTTTCCGACCAACAATCCCTGGCTTTACAGGCCACAGCTAAATCCTTTAACAACTCTGTGAGTGTCCCTCTTTTATCCATGTTAACTTACCTTTCTAAAGTACATGGACAATTAACAATTGTTCGCCGAAGGCGAGGTGAACATTGGTTAATATCCACCGAGACGAAGTCGAGGTGAATATTCACCAATGTTCACTGAGCCTGAGGCGAATAATTGCACGGTTCTAGTATAATTTTCAGCTGATATCAAGGACTACAAAATAACAGACTAAAACACAAACACAGACGGAATTGTTCATGTGCATACACGTAAACATATGCAGCCGTAGTTTTAATAATAAGCTTACATGTACATCGATTGTGAATCAAGTTCGGAAGTAAAACGAACGAGCGAAACACTACGAAAAATAAATTCATCCAGTACCTTACATTTTATTGTTGCACTTCATCACAGTTGTCATTGTCTAAAAATAGGTCCGCTGTGCGTACATGTATGGCTTACAAGTTATTCTTTTAATTAGGACAAAACTGAATTGTCATGAAAAAAAATGAAAGACACTATCAAGACTTTCCACTCGAAAGGTCAGCGATCGATAGTAGACGGTGAAAATATGAGGTATTTTAGAGAATATGGTGCTATTACAGAGAATCACAAAGTTAGCTCGTGTGGGGCTTCCAATTATTTAGTTTTATCATACTAGTAGTTACGATATGGTAAATGAGATGCTCCTGTATTGTAAATATACTTGCTACTTTGCGAGTAATTGAAACTTATTGCTTCAGTTTATAACTAAAAGGATTAATATAAATATATCCCAGACCAAACTTACAAAAAAACCAAACAAACAAGAAATATGAATTTTTCTTAGGGTTTAGCACACTATTTGTGAAAGTTAGCAAAATCGGCAAAAGATTAACAGATTCATCGTATTATACATTCATTGTATTATTTCCTGCTGCAAAGTTAAGGTCATTCCTCACATTTGCATTGCGCACCCTTACTGCGCATAATTTATGGCATCATTAGCGCGCGCTCGTGCACGCGCATATTGAAAACATGACGGATTTGCCTTGATATTGAGCTCTTTCAGTTGAAAAATGGCTCTAGCTCACCAACGAACACGGGCACCCCAGTTTTTTTTCCAGTCATTGTAATCAACTAATCATAAGCTTCGCGTGAGGAAAGACTGATCTAATTTCTATTGCTGAAAATTGAATAAATAAGAAAAATAGCAGATACACTGTGGTCTTTTCTATTTTGCAGTCGGTAACCACGTCAAGAAATTTGGTTCAAAGTTTTAATCAAGGATTTAGCTTTCTGTCTGAATCAAACTTAAAATGTTTATTTGTGTCCGACACAATGTATTGACTGTAGCCTATTGCCTTTTCTTATGAGTCTGGGCTCACAAAGATTTTACAATTACTGGGAATGCGTTTTTATAATAAGCATTAAATAATGCCAAAATGGGGCATTTTCAATGCCTCACTGCTCCTTGATGAGCATGGGCACCCCCCTTTTTTATTTCAAAATTGAAGTTATCATATGACAAATATTCAGTGGACAAAGTTTGAACAAAAATCTATTCTCACTTCTATTTCAGAGGAATTACCTTAAGGACGGTGCCTACTTTTGTTGGTGCGAACACGTTCTGCGCATCACGCAAGGCATGGTTCAAGTGCCATGCGCGTGCTGTGTTGACAATATTGACGCAATCAACTACGCTACCAAGTGCACGACTAAAATGAAAGCAAAATTTTCCTCTGTGACCAAATAAAGTTTAATGAACCTGTACTTAAACCAAGAACACCAGAATAGTAGCATATCGCTAACCACTAACTGTTAACGTCATCCAGCTGAAAAACTAGCTGTTATCGGTCGAAAATTACACTGAAATCCAACTTTAAATATGTACCTGCAGATGGCGTAGTGCGCGCGCAAAACAAGTGCGATATACGCAAACGTTTCACTTACTGGGGGGTGACAGGGAAAAATGTAATGGGCACCGTAAAAGTTTACAAAAAAAGATCAATAACTTTAAAAAACGCTTGGTTACCCCTACTTTTTCTGCTATGAAATGGAAATGGCAAGTGTATTCAACCCGTGATTAGTTCTGGTTGTGAGCAAAAGGTATTTAGACTGTATTTTAGCTAAACCAGAGGGAGGCTGTCAGAGACGTTAAAAGCGCTGTTGCAACGATTTTGTCATTAAAAACATACCAAAAATTGTTGTTATGTTACCATTTACCATGTAGTTTTAAGATCTTTATAAATGTGTTTGCTTTTCTGTATGTAAAGGCGAATTCTAAGGAAATTTGAGAGGAAATGTCCTTTCCTTCTTTTTTCAGAAAAAATGCTGATGTCAGCATTTTTGTTGAGATTCAAGGCTAATTATCTCGAAAAAATGCGTGGCTACCCCAATTTTTCTTTGTGGATTCCAATAGCCCTTGCAAAGATATACATCGTCCGATATCAGTGTTGCCAGTACTTTCCAAGGTAATCGAGAGGTATGTACACGACTCACTTTATAGTTATTTGTGTGTCAATAACTTAATTTATTCTAAGCAGTCTGGTTTTCGCAAGCGTCACAGTACAGAAACTGCTCTTATTGGAATTATCGACGAACTGCTGTTCAACCTTGACAGTCATCGAGTGAGTGGTATGATTTTAATTGATTATTGCAAGGCTTTCGACATGGTTGATCACTCGATTCTATTGCAAAAACTTCAAGCATATGGGCTTGACAACAAATCGTTAATCCGGTTTCGATCATATCTGAATGAAAGCCGCCAGTTGGTATCTATGGGTAACATAGAATCCCCTACTGCTTGTGTTCGTTATGGCGTACCTCAGGGCTCAATTCTGGGTCCCTTGCTTTTCATCGCTTTTACTAACGATCTTCCGCGACATGTGAGCTTGGCTCAAATTGACCTATACGCAAACGACACAACGTTAACCTCCGCTGCTAACTGTGATTCCGTTGGTGTTTTACAAAGTTCACTGACTACAGCAATTTCTGAGGTCGACCAATGGGCAACAGCTAATAAACTTCCTCTCAATGAGAGCAAGACAAAAGTGCTTTCCATTACTGGCAAGCGACTTTCTACCAGAATTAACCATGACCTTGCTGTAGTTGTTGATGGAAAACAACTGGAGAATGTTCGTTGTGCAAAGCTTTTGGGACTAGAAATCGACCACGAACTAACATTTATCCCTCATGTGGAGAAATTGAGTAAAAAGCTCTCGCAGCGGATAGGCATTTTAAAGAGAATTAAATATTGTCTACCTCTAAAACATCGACTTATTTTCTATAACACCATGATAAGACCGGTAATTGATTCTGTAAATGTGGTTTGGACGAGCTGTGATAAACATTGCCTTAACCGTGTTCTAAAGTTGCAGAAGAGGGCTGCTAGAGTTATTCTAGACGCCGATTGTCAAGCCTCCAACGTCAAACTGTTCAATAAACTAAACTGGATACCATTTTTCTAACAGGCTAAACTAACTAAATGCTGTATTATATACAAGCGTTTACAGAGGCATGTATCAACCTATCTTAAAAGTTTACTTAAGCTTACTAGCGACACTCATTCACGGCAGACTAGGTATGCCAACTTCAATATTGCTCGCCCTGTTATCAAACGTAAAACTGAAGGAGGAAGAACATTTACTGTGACTGCCTGTCAAGCCTGGAACAGCTTACCGCTATCAATGCGGAAAATAGCGTCGCTTAATTCTCTTAGGAACTCTCTTTGGAAAAAACTTTTTGAAGAACAGCAGCTTTTAAATCATTTTATTCTGTGATTTAGTTATACTTTTTGTACTTTTAATTGATTTTATCTCTTATCTCTTGTATTTTTATTCGTTATATTATCTCATAGTTATGCCATAGTTTTAACATCCGTATTGTACATAATTTTTAGAGGGCCACTGGTTTGTTAGTATTTTTATACTATTTTAGTGCTACCCTCTTTAAATAAAGTCTTTACTTACTTACTTACTTACTTACTTACTTACTTACTTACTTACTTACTTACTTACTTACTTACTTACTTACTTACATGGTCCTAAGCTGGCGCAAAAGCCTTTGTATTTAGTAGGCACCGTCCTTAAAATGTAGGCAATGGGTTAATTGAGAAGCATTTGCCATTTTTTGTGCCAGCTAATGAGATGAGATATTTGTTACTGGAGTGTAGGTATCTTTCACTCACTCACTCACTCACTCACTCACTCACTCACTCCCTCCCTCCCTCCCTCCCTCCCTCCCTCCCTCTCTCACTCACTCACTCAATCAATCAATCAAACAGTTAATAATTCAATCAATCAGTCAATCATTCAATCAATAATATTTTAGCTTCATTTATACCACAAAGATCAATCTCACACCATGTCAAAGCATAACCGAAATAGCTCAAAATTGAGTGGATTCCCGAGAAAGCCTAGCTCTTTTTATGAAGCCCGCAAATAATTAACGGTTATTCCATGAGTGCAGGTTGGATATAAGACTATGGATAGCCAACGAGGCATGTAGCATTGAGTTGACTTTAATCATTTCATATCTAACAAGCGTGAGTGCAATAATCGTTTTTATTATACATTGTAGTCAACATCTGTCTTCTCATTGGCTAAACGCCTACAGTTAATTCTGGGAAACAGCGTAACTTACAGATTATTCACTAATCTGCCAGCAGATTAGTGAATAATCCATAGGTTGCACGCCCAATGCATGATTTCCAAGAGCAATGTCAAGTTCATGTAAGAACATGGCTTGTTGAAAATAAACTGTGTTCGGTTCGATAATGCGTTTGTCGTTATTTTCTGTAAAAACAATGTATAAAAAAACAACTATGAGATTTGGTTTTTGCGATATCCAAAATAGACAAGGTCTCGGCTAGTGTTCACTTACCTCGACCTTGATTATTCCAGATATCACAAAAACCTCATCCAATAATTGTTTATAATAATTAAATTATACAATTGTATTATGCAATGATCCAGTTTTAAATAAAACTGATTGTATATCTGGCTTAACAAATTTAAATAAGACAAATCCATACATTACATTAATGTATGGTACATTACATTAATGTATCGTCAACAATGTTGATTAAAAAAACTAGCAAAGAAATTATTGTCTAAATCTCCAAATATAATGAGCTTACTTTTAGAACAATGTGATTATGATTTCTAAGTACCGTAAACAAATGCAAATCAACTCTAATATGGTAATTTATTTCACTTTTGAATATCTAATTTGGACAAAGAGAAAAGGTCACAGTTCATATTCAAACTGAGGCGAAAAAGCGTACTTACTCAAAACGGTAAAAATATATTCTGCAAATTGACGGCTTTACGGTCAACTGATCGCTGAATGACCTCTTCCGTGACTTACATTTGTAAACAAGTAATTCTACTAATTCCATCCAAATGTAAAGCGATGAAATATATTACCCTCTTGTTTCCGAAAGTTCTGAGAAGGCGTCTGTGATTTATATTGTTTTCAAACTCAAGCGGTTCTGTCTTTGAATTTGTGGTCACCGATGGAGACGTTTTAAACTTCTGACGGCTCAAAGCAAGGGATATTGGCTTTTAAAAGTACAACGGCTCCTGTAGAACCTGCACTGGACACATGCCAAGTCTGTCCTAACTTTCGCGAGGAACTTTATTCCCGTTGTCTCGATTTGTCGACTTGCATGAATAACTGAAAGGGAAACAACAGTTGCAAATGGGTCTCGTTATTTGTACTAAATTTCGAAGCTAGATTTTCGACACGTAAAAGAAATGATAAGATGCAGAACTCAAGACCAAGCTCAAAATGAAAGACAACTTACCTTTAAAACTAAAAGCAGGGGAAACTAGAGACCATGCTTACAATCGAAATGGCTGACTCAGACTAGTGCGCCTTTGGACCCAAGACCACGTGACTAACTCTCGCAGACAAATGAATAAATAAATCCGTTCATGACGTAGTGTGGCTACACACCTCGTGTAAAGCCACACAAAAATGAGTAGCTTTAGTTTGAAGAAAAATAAATTTTGGTCAATCGATCTGACCTGCTGGCGATCAACGTAACCACCGCGTTTACGATTCTTACATGCCTTGAATAGAGGGTCCCCAACAGGTTTGGCGGGATTCGGGCTTTGGCTTTTTTTCGCCGTGATATTTGGGATTTGAGCTGAAAACAAGAGCGGGAAGCGGGAATTACAGTTACGAGCGGGAGCGGGATTTCGTGTTTTTATAGGGTTGGGATGCGGGATTCGTAAAGGGAACAGAGCGGGATACGGGATTTCAATTCTTACATGACCTCATAAATCATGAATTGTTATTGACCAGCGCAAAAACCACAAGCTGGTACAAAATTGCGTATAGCTGTGTCAGGTTTCCAGTAGTGAATAGCAACAGCTCTGTATCCTGTCAGGTTCTGTCAAACGTATCCATTATCGCTTGACCACGTTAGTACCATGAGACTGTATGAGGTCTTTGAGTCCTATTTCTACTGATTGCGATCATTTGTGTTGACCTCTGACATCAATGACATCTGTCCATTTCCGACATTTTCGACGCTTGCGTTTGTAATCTTGGCCCCCCGATCCTTTCCAGTTTTTCTAGTCTTTCGACCTTTTCCAGAGCGCCTGGTTTGTTTTGGCTAGGATGACCACACTGGATGGCGGTGATAGTGATTTACCGTACGAAGTATGCGAATTACGAATTGCGTCGCCATATATTTCGAAAAGGATGCGCGAGCAGGAGCTCCTTCTTTCGGAAAGAAAAGTTCTGAGCCCAGATCTCAAGGAAAGTGAAGGCGCTGAAAGCTTTGAAAGAAACTGTCAAGTGTATTTACGGGCCATCTCTTAAATATGGTAATGAACAATCTTTTTCTGTCACTGATACGTGGACAAAAGAAAACAAAACAGTAAACCGTTTACTGAAAGAAACGTTATAATCATTTGGCTTATTTATCTACTACCCATTGAATTCTTTTGTAATCTTTTATACGATTTTGATTTTTAAAAAGTTTCTGTGTTAATAATTAAATTAATTACTAATTTAACAAATTAATAATTAACGCAGAAACGTCTTTAAAAAGTGGGCGGGATAGGGATTTCCAGGCAAAAAAGGGCGGGATGACGGGATGGCGGGATTAACAGGAAAAAATAGGTGGGAAAGCGGGAAATGAAAACCCTATTGTGGACCCTCTGAAGACGATTTCTTGAAAAGATTGTGGGTCAAAAGGCGACAGCAGTCAATCTGAAAATTCTCCATCCTTTCAAATAGCCTGGACTTGGAGTGATTTCTTTCGAATAAATAAAAATTTCATCCAGTAACTACACGCCCTGTTTACTTGCCAAGATGGGCAAAAGTTACGAGCTTAGTAACCAAGCTGTAGTGGGGTGAATATAGCGTCATATGACGAGCTTCTCGACCAATCAAAATGTCCAACTCTTATATTCACCTCTGGAAATTATACCAATTAACAATTATTCGCCGAAGGCGAGGTGAATATTGTCGAATAATCCTCGAGACGAAGTCGAGGGGATTATTCGACAATATTGACCTCGCCTTTGGCCGATTGTTAGTTAGTATAATTTCAGAGCTGAACAACAGAGAATAACTGATATAAAACATAAAAACAGGAACCCAATTGTTCGTTTGCATACACCTATGCAGCCGTATAGTATAGTTTTAATAAGAAGCTTACATGTAAGCTTACATCGATTGTGAATCAGTTTACTCATCGAGTTCGGCAGTAAAACAAACAGGCAAAACAATACGAAAAATAAATTCATCCGGTACCTTTGTTTTACCGCTGTTGACTTCATCCACAGTTGTCATCGTTGTCTCAAAATGAGTAGTTTTAGTTTGGAGAAAAACAGATTTCGGTCAATCGATCTGACCTGCTAGCCATCAACGTAACCACTGCGTTTACGATTCTTAACTGCCTTGAACACGAGTTCTTGAAAGGATTTTTGGTCCAAGGATGACTGAGGTCATTTTGAAAATTCTTCATCCTTTCAAATATCCTGGACTTGGTGTGATGTCTTCCGAATAGATGAAAAATTCATTCACCAACTGTCCGCCATGTTTACTTGCCGAGATGGCAAAGGTCGCGAGCTTAGTAGTCAGGCCTCGAAAATGTTATATAAACCGCCTAGCGCGGTTTATATTTAGCTCTTATTAACCGAGCTAAGTCGGTCTGTATGGGAGAATCTTGACCGAGGTTGTGCGTACAGACCTCACTGCGTTCGGTCTGTACACACGACAGAGGTCAAGATTCTCCCATACAGACCGACTTAGCTCGGTTAATAAGATGTTTATTATATGGCAAAGAAGAACACTTTAATTCGTTTAATGTAACTGGTTTGCTGACATTTTGCTAGCGAACGGCGATAAGCTTGACTTAAACCTGTCGAAATTTGCTCGTCCTCTTTACTTCTTTTTTTGTCATCGGGCTTTTTGGCACTTCCATAAATGATTGAGAAGAAAATAAAAGAAAATGGTGAACATTTTTGTATTTTAGTTTGCTACTTTTTCAACGGAAAATGAAACCGGTCTAAAGATGCTGGTCTAAATGGGAAAATCTATACCGCGATCACTATCGATCTCAGCCAATCAAATTCATGAATTCGGTAGTTCCCAGTCCTTGTGAGACACAGCCATATAATAAAACGTCTTATTATATGGCTGTGTCTCAGATTTCTCTCAGCAGTTTCGCTTCCTAATTTAAGCCAAGCCCTCCTTGAGAACTTCCTTGACAATGACCATGAAGATCATGAAGGTGAGGATGATTCAGAAGAGGAGTGGAGTGACTTTTCCGACTTATCGAGTGGAGAGGATCTGTCGGACATGTCGGGTGAGGATTCACCAAGGAGAGGACAGAAAGATGCAAGGAGAAAAAAGGTACTAAAAGCTACAAATAAAGAGGGGAATGAGTCCAGTAAAGAGAAGAGGAAAAAGAGTTCTGGAAAATACCTTTCTACCAACGACGTAAAAAGGCTAGAGGAGACTCTTATATCTTACGTTTTGAGTGCACAAACACACTGCGAAAATGAATTAAGAAATGAAAAATCTGTCAATATTTCCCCTTCGCAAGCAAGTGGTGTCCACCCTACTCAATAGCGACACGGTTAAGGAAATGTTTGTGAAGTTTTGTCGGGATATTTATTCCAAAATAGTTAAAGCTTTTACCGAAATATCCAACGCTAAGGTGAAAAAAAGTGACAAACGGGCTTCGTTTTCAGTTATTTGTTCCCAATTGTTGTTGACCGTGGAGGAATCAGAACTCTGGGAAAACATGAAAAGGGTAATTGTCACCACCATTCAATTGTAAGAGAACGAAACTGACGAAGTCAACTTTCATGCCGCCGTTGTTCTTAACACCATCTACTGGGCACTTTACGAAAATTTTCACGGCGCAGTCATGCAAATTAAGATTGACATTGACAAACAGAAAACCCACACCATTGCAAGTGAAGGCGCGGACACTGTTGTCGATTCCGACTTTGTGGACGTTGCCAGAGTATCTGGGGCGGCGCTGCATAAGTTATGGAAAGGAAGGGAGAAGATTGTTAACGGACGGAAAGGAGTCAGGAAAGTTTCTGAAGCGACAAAGGATAATTATGCAGCCGAAGTAAAAATCATGTCTGAAATGGTCTGTTATGCAGAGGAGAAAACATCTTTGCCTTTGGGTCTAAAAACTTTGGACGAAGGAAAGTTGACTTTCTTTAGTAGTAAGTTTACTGTTGTTTTGTTAACGTTAGATAAAAGATTAAGAGAAATGTTGACTGAAAAAAATCTGAAGAGATATCCGAAAAACCTTATGAAGCTGACCAAACAATCAGTTGCTCTTGATGAGGAGCTACAAGAGTTATTTTTGGTAGCATCTAAAAGGGCAGGCACGGCACCAGTCGAGGTTAGGGTTTGCTCCATATGGCAAGAGCTAGTTAAGAAAATATGTAATACCAGATTTAAGGAATTCTACAGTGTTCAAGATGAGAAAAAACTGATACAGGAGGGTAAAGTCGTTTCAGCCGACCAAAGCTTGAGGGACAAGCTGAAAACTTACAGCGTCGATAAGCGTGCTTAATTGAGGATGTTTAATAATGTCTTACAAGTTTCCTTCTTGGCGGTGGCCCGGTTCGAGTAGTCTCACTGTAATGGTTTATACTTGGGGCAGCATCAGCTTGCCTTATAAAATATGACAAGTCTCATTTTTACAGCAAAAATATGATAGCAAAAGAGTAACCAGAAGTGACAGCTGAAAAGGTTGGTCTTTTTATTGAGAACTACACTCAGCTAGTCAGGTACATTGGTACTCAAACTCAGTAAGTGTAAGGGCTACAGAAAAATTAACCAAAAAAATATATCTGTTAAATTATTGTTATTTTGTTGCTAGGGCTAAATTTGCATGCATTTGCATGAATTCAATGATCGACCCATCAAGCGACTGTATGTCTTTAACAGCACAAAAATATAATTATTTAGTTCTCAGGTATGATTCAAGCTTTATAAGTTACATGAACACCATTTTAAATATGCAATAAATAAAGGATCAAGAAAATTGTTCAATACACTACAAGTTGGATCATACGTGCGAATAACATGGCCACCTGAAATATCAGTTTCTGTAATCTTAAGAGCTGATCTATATTTAGTGAATAACAGTTATAGTTTGGCAATGAAGACTATTGCAAGTGGTTTCAAACATCTGTATGGTGTAATTAAAAGCTCTAAGTACTTGTAGGGCATATTTCTCGCTGATACATACATTTTTGAAGGAGTACTCAAATAATGGAAAGGTGGACTTATATTATCATAAGGAGAGCTGGAGGGGGGGCCTCCAAATCATATATCAGTTATGTTTTTACTGCCCCCTAATAGTTGAAAGGCAGACTCTTAAATGATTTTTTTAAATGCTGTTTGGTAATCAATTTTCACCACATTAAGGAACCATGATAATAATTTAGAAATGTGCTGAATGACTTTACAAGACTATTAATAATAATTATTATATTTACAGTGTGACATTTTCTTATTCCTATGTAAAATGGTGACTGATGACCAATGGCAAAGTACAGCCAGCTTAAAAACGAGACAGCATTTCGTTAAAAAGTTGAACTTCCAGGCTGAAAAGAGTTTTTATGATAATAATTATTATCTACAACTTAAACTTCTGCCACGCAACAGTTTTTAGCTGACTAAGCTATACTAAATGTACTTTTTTCTTCTAAAATGACAAGGCACATTTTGACATGTACTACATTTATCCGTTCTACTCCACCCAAGTAATTTGGGCATACTGTATTGAGGTGCTGTAAAACTTCTGGGATGTCTTGGCTAGCCACAATATCAACTCATTTTCTTTGGACGGTAGGGAATGGGAGAGAATACACCCATACTGTAAATGCCTGTGGCTATCGAAAATTGCACATGCCCCATTTTCCCAAACTAAAACTACTACAGTCCTCCCACCAGATACAAAGATACCAACTGATTTCCTTTTCATGTTTTCCCGTTCCCTGACATTTGAAATGACATCCTGGAAGTTATTACCATTAATAAAAAATCTTTGGGATCCTCATAGGAAAGGAGATGTAGATCATCTCCAACAGAACTAAATGCATCTTCTACATCAAGCCCACCAACTCCTGCAGCAGAAAAGCACTCATCAAAGATTTTATTGCCTTCAGAAATACTTGATACCACATGGCCAAACCAACCCTCTTCAAGAACTTTCTTTGGTTCACCAATCAACCCAGAGGAGAATTTGAAACCCATTACAAGGGCTATTAGGGTGCATGCAGAGCTACCTTGCCTACCCTGAAAAGTGCTTTGAGAAATTTGGTATGGAAAGATAAATTCTTTAACACCCTGATAACCATAAGGAACAAAATGTGCCATGATTTCAATGTAAGGCTGTTGATGATCAGTGCTCAATGTGGACACACTTGTGGGGCCAGATATATGGACCTCTTGGTCCCGGTAACCCTTCTGATCATGGCTTGTGGCTCTAGCAGTGAGCTTCAGCTCCTGTCTCAACTGAATCCTTCCAAGAGATGACCCATAATTCCCTGCACTTAGAGAACCATGGGCATGGAACTTGAGTGTGCCAAAAAGGGATTCAAGGCGACTAATCGAGAGCTGCAATGGAGAAAGTGTGTATCCAGGAAAATTCTCAAAAAAGTATGATGAGAACTGTTTAAATCCAAAGACCACGACTCTTTGAAGGTCAAATGTCTAGAAGGAAAGAAATTAAAAAGGCAAGCTAAATAAGAAATACCATTAAGGGCTTACTAAACAACTGATCCCAGCTCACATTCACATATATATTGTTAAATAATAATTATAATAACAATACTTCTATTGTACAACTTTTATTGATACATGATAAATGTTTTGCAGCAAAGCTGATGTGGTTGTGTCTTTTACAATTGACTGCTTTTTTAATCATCTTTAGCCAGAAACATCCTGTAAGAAGGCATTACATATTAGTCATAGTCCCAGCAGCTACATACAATAATTAAATATAATATATACTATTGCCCCATTAAAGGGAACACTTGTCTTCCCTCCAAGGACCAGGAGCGATGTAATGTGATCTTTAAAATGTACATTCAAGAACAAGTAAACAAGAAATGTTAATAAATAAATTAATCTTTACTCTGCAATACCTGCCATGCTAAAAACTTTGCTGCACGTGCTCGTTTGGAGTTGTCCACATATTCTGCAAAGAATTAAAAGGACAACTGAGACATAGTCCAGTTTGCCACCCCAAAAAGTTAGGGATGAGGGATCAGAAAGAGGGATGTACTGTAAATATCATTAATTACAGTATTTTGGTGTTGTGTTTATTATGACCTGGTTTACTGGTTAACTAGCATACAGTTATTGATATTCCCATGAAAGTGTAGCTTTCAAGTGGCCAAGTAAAAACGGAGATCTAATAAAAAAATGCGAATGTGATTGACGCTTATTGATCCAAATGTTGAATGTTAAACAGTTGAATCACATCATCATCAACCAGGCTGGCCTTCATTTTTAACTATAAGGACAGCCAGGTGAAGTGACCCAATTGTTTGACTTTTAATCTTTTTATTTGTTTCTTTATATGATGCCTGTATTAATAGTACCTTTACTGGGCAAACAACTTATGTTGACTGAATAAAGTTTTTGATGTATACATACCTGTGTTGTTGTGCTCATCTGCCCATTCTTCAAAATATCTCCATCCCTGTTGTATGTTTTTGAATACAGCCGACTCATTGGATCTTATAAACACATGGCTAAAGATTCCCTTTTCAAAAATGAGGTGGCATGCTTGTAGGTACCTTGCAGTTTCTTTCACAACATCACTTTTTTCTGGGCCTTCACTACTCAAACTTGCATATTCTTCCAAGGCTGCAATCATATAATGTTACTGTAGAAAATGTAAAAGTAAACAAAACCACTTATCACTCTTTTGTTCATAAAATTGGAGGCTTTGTCTAAATTGTAAAACAAATATTTGTAACATTAATTCCTGCCAGTATGTGCGTGTGTGGCATAAATTATCATTCTTCCATCATTTTATTTATTTTCAAGCTAAGGATCTATAAAGTTCTACAAAATTACACTAATTTTCCTCTCTTACCTGCATTATTTTTGCAGGCATAACATTCAGTCTTGTCCAGCAGTCACATTGCACATAGCTATACCTCAGACCAGGAACACACTTACCCAGTCCTTTTGCAGATCTCTCTTGATCCCTGTGGTATTGATCAATTATTGGCTGCCGGCCAAAAGTAGTACCTCCCTTCTCAAAAGCTTTTTTCCCCTTGTTTCTTGAACTGTACAAAGCTGCAATGACATTCTTTAACTGGAAAATATAAGAAACAATAACACCCAAGTGTTACAAATTGCACACACTACCAGGATAATTAAATTAGAAGGCCATACCTGGTGAGCAGGGCATATCATGACAAAGCAGGTTTTGTCTGATCTGGTGCTGAATGGATTGATGAAACTGGCCTTGAACCGGTATTGCTCATCACCACTGTCTTCTACTGGGAGCTGCTCATTTGCATAGCCACATAGCCTCTTGAAAAGCGCTAAGTTACAGGAAGCTCCATCACCAACCAATAGAGCGACATGGACCCAGTACTTTTCAAGGGTACTGATCACCTTAAAGATGATGTCATGTAGGAACTTTCCATCCAGGGGTACTTCACGGAGAAAGTAAGGCCCAGCAAACTCAAACCCAGATGTCAAATCCCACCAGTAGGTCTGAAGAACATAACTTGCTTTTTGACCAGTTCCATTTTCTGAGGCAAACAGGGACTCATAAGCATCATGGAGACATGACCAGTCATTTTCACTCATTGCATAACCAATGGCGACACCATCTGTGCAACGGATCTGGATCTTACTCTGCACCTGTTAATTACAATTTTAAAAGCATTTCATGGTCTGAAATTTCAGTTAAAAATAATTTCAAACTATAGCCAGTTAACTGATTGGTATTTACTTTCCATTTGAGGGATTATGGTGATAAATCAGGATTAAAGGCTTTACCAATCCAAAAACAGTTTTGAATCATTGAATGGATCTGAAAGTAATAATTTAATTTAAACTAACGACAACATAAGTTGAGTAAACGCAATAATAAAAGGGGTCTGGCAAAATTGTATATTGAGCCAGCTATTTGTTAAAATATGTAATTGGAACAACTATGATTAATTTTGTCAAATTTAACTCAGTTAATACTGCTCCAACAAGACAGCAAAAAAAAAAAAAAACACTTAAAATTTAAATAAGGAGCATTAATTCATGCTCAATGAGCCCTGTAGGATTCAAATAACATCATTGATTGCAGCCATGCAGATGTACCAAGCAAAGGAAGATAGTCAAAATTCTTTTTTAAATAAGATACACCAATTTGGCTGTTATGATGTTAACAAAGGGAATACCCTCTATTCACCTTTGTCTCATCAAAAAGGAGCTCTCCAACTCCCAGTGGCTCTGGTCTTCCACTGAGGACTGCAGTAGTTTTAAATTGATTAAACAAAGAGAGTTGCTCGATGATTCTTTCTTCATGGATACCATCCTCTACTGTTCTCTTTGCCATTACCCTCTCCAAGGACCTCCTGCATGGTAGCTGGAGAATATCCAGCTTCTTGAGGTCATCAAACAGGGCCGGGCAGCGCGTATAAATGGCAAGAGCCACTCGCCAAGACGCCTGCGTCCAACGATTAGATCGATGTCCATATCCTGTACTAGAATGTGTATAATAAGGAGAAGCATAAATTAGTGAAAAAGGTATGAGCTATATGTAAAAGAACCACCAAGCTACTGGGTTATTCTTTGCATGCCCATCCAAATATGTGGACAATACAGGATTTCAAATTTTAATGCCGGACAAGTTTGCAACAGACTCCCTTCTGATGTGAAGTTTATATGAAATAATTCATATATGAACTGCGGTTGTAGATGAGAGTGAAGAATGATCATCGCAGTTAATTTTCCAATTTAAGCAATTGGAAAGAAGAAGCCTCGCACCGGTATCGCGGAGGTCACGGGTTCGTATCCCGTTGAAGCCCTGATTTTTTCAGGCTTCTTCTTTCCAATTGCTTAAATTGGAAAATTAACTGCGATGATCATTCTTCACTCTCATCTACAACCACAGTTCATATATGAATTATTTCATATAAACTTCACATCATTTCACTCCTCATGGGAAGATATGAACTCAATTAATTGACCTCGCTCCCAATGTGTGGTTTCATAGCTCAGTTGGTAGAGCATCGCACCGGTATCGCGGAGGTCACGGGTTCGAATCCCGTTGAAGCCCTGATTTTTTCAGGCTTCTTCTTTCCATTATTGCTTAAATTGGAAAATTAACTGCGATGATCATTCTTCACTCTCATCTACAACCGCAGTTCATATATGAATTATTTCATATAAACTTCACATCATTTCACTCCTCATGGGAAGATATGAACTCAATTAATTGACTTCGCTCCCAATGTGTGGCTTCATAGCTCAGTTGGTAGAGCATCGCACCGGTATCGCGGAGGTCACAGGTTTGAATCCCATTGAAGCCCTGATTTTTTCAGGCTTCTTCTTTCCAATTGCTTAAATTGGAAAATTAACTGCGATGATCATTCTTCACTCTCATCTACAACCGCAGTTCATATATGAATTATTTCATATAAACTTCACATCATTTCACCCCTCACAGGAAGATATGAACTCAATTAATTGACCTCGCTCCCAATGTGTGGCTTCATAGCTCAGTTGGTAGAGCATCGCACCGGTATCGCGGAGGTCACGGGTTCGAATCCCGTTGAAGCCCTGATTTTTTCAGGCTTCTTCTTTCCAACTGATTAAATTGGAAAATTAACTGCGATGATCATTCTTCACTCTCAGACTCCCTTCTGATCATAAGATGGATCCAGAAGAAAAAGCCCTCCACATACATACATGCACATTAATTAACAGCATTTCTGATTGCTGTTCTAGAACAGACAGGGATGTTTGTCAGAAATTTTGAATTAAACCCTTGAAGGAGACCAGTGGCCTGGCTCAAGCTATTTTTACCCTCTTGAAAGATACCAAATTATTAAAAAATACGGAATTTATATTTTCTACTTTTATTCCTCTGACATTTTGCCCAACACCCTAAGTGAGACCAGTAGGCAGACATTTACACCCTTAAGCAAGACAACATGCATATGAAGCCCTATGCCCTGGGGGGGGGGGGGGGTACTCCCATAAATTTCGGATAGTTGTGTGCCGCAAAGGGTCTTAAACCCTGACCCTATTTAAGGATAAATCAAACGAAAATTGATACCCTATTTAAGGCCCAAACCTGTAAAATGACATCCTCTGCAAGGGGAGAACAAAAACTCAAAATAGTTTGAACAAGTCAATCTTAGCTGATACAATTTAGGCACCCTATCTAAGGATCACAGTGGGACACTATGCCAACATGGGCGAAAATGATACCCTATTTAAGGATTGAGAACCTCAAAAAATCATACCCTATCCCGCGGCACATACCTATATAGCCCATATAGGGGAGTAACCGCCCGGGCCCTATGCCCCCTAACTTTGTGGGGGGGTTTGAGAGGGGGGGGGGGGGGGGGAGCTGGAACAGTGGATGAATATAAACACACCAGAGGTGTTCATGACAGATATATTTGTGCTGTGGAGTGAACTTGTCACTTACTGCATCCTTAAGTTATTTGCTTACTAATTCTCATGCACAATTACTGATAATTCCTCTTAATTTCCTATCATCTTCGGACCAATTTACAATTTAGCATTTGAGGGTGCTGCCTGACGCATGTAGGTCGAATTACATACCCTACTAAACCTTACCGTTTTTCCTCTGATCTTTCCGGAAATTCGCTTTGTTCGAATCCCACATCTCACGCAAGACATGTCCTGCACCGGGTCGGAAACGATCAGCGTCGGCCGCACATTTTTCAAATTCCTTTCTTTCCATGGGTGTATTCTCAACTCTCTCCATCAATTTGTCCAAGTCAGAGCTATCTGTATCAGACAGTAAAACGGAGAACTTCTTTCTGTATCGTCTGACCTGTTTTGCCATGTTTTTCCTTGATTGCTGCACATTTTTCAATCGCTTACTTTGGCTCTTTGGACTGAGGCAACTGAAGCGAACTTTGGATGACGCAGACTGTCTGCTCCTTACGTTTTCTTGAGTCAGAGACTTCTTTTGGTTAAGACGTTCTGACAGTTTCTGTTCCATTTTGTAACAGCATCGACACTTCCTTCCACTCTCAGATTGGGCATTTTTTATCACTCGCGCGCAATTTCTTGACAAAACTCTGCGCCAAGGAAGGGTCTGTTCTTCTACTTCTGAGGACAGATAATCCTGTTGGCCAGTTATCTTAATGTCCACTCCAGGGCAAGGACAATTCTCGGCGACTTCGTTTATTGCATTTCTCAGTTGTTCCGACTGCGTAATATTCATCGTGCCCCTTCTTACGAGCTCAAAGTGGTACACAAACAAACGATATTCACCATTTGCATCAACAACGAGTCGCACGTCGTCAAAAGGTACGTCGTCAGAGAGTAGCTTCCTGTTTCTTGACGACAACCAGGGATGGCTTTCCACTTTTTCCCACAACCTCGACACGAACCTCTACTCTGGGATCCTGGAGATCTGCTGCGAGGGCTTCAAGAGATCTTAATTCGTTGCTCTTAGCAAGAGTGTGTGCACGAAGGTTAAGTTTACCAACCTGGACATAATTGAAATACATTCGGTGTCAATTAACTTATTTTAGTCCAGAAAGTTCGGAAAAGAGCGTGAAAACCGATGCCGTGTAACTAAAAGTTACAAATCTAAAACCAAGCGACTTGCGCACCTGAAATGATTTCCCACTGTTCGTGTCACTCCAGAGTGTCTCAAACATCGTTTTCACCCTCTTTTGCTGTGTGGCTGAGCTGATTTCTTCCAAATTTGAATCATTTACTCGTTTAACAGAGCTATCGACTTCCATTTCAAGTTATTTACAGCTGTCAAACCCTGCCATTGCTGTACAAATCTCTCAACTCTCACGGCGTCGACAAAATCTGGATCGGATCGGACCGGATCACGGATCGGATCAAGGAAAAAAATTCAAAATTCAAAATTCAAGATTCAAGATCAAAATTTTGTTGCGCAAATTACACTAGAGTGACTACTGTGAGCAGAACGTTTTATTTAATTCAGGTGTGATATTCCTTTATTTTTTTATAATATCAAGCCAACTGGGAGCTGGTCACAGATGAATTTTTTTCAGGCTGTTGGGTTTTGATTGCGATGATCAATCATGTCTTCATATCTTTCTCCGCAGTTCAGATAAATGATATTTCGTATATTCGCTTGCATCAAGGATAAACTGTCATAAAACGAGTCAGAATGGTAATAATAGGACGAACGTATGAATCGAAACACAAAAACTAAAAACACTAAAAAATTAAACACCTGATGATTTCAAACAATTTCCGTTTCTGAGACAAGTCTATACTTTTACAAGATATGAGTTTGGAATACGATATTTCGTACTGGAATAAAACGAAACATACCATTTGTACTTCAAGGAAATATAGCTTTCTTACAAAAAAATATAGGAGTAACATCGATAGTGTGAACGATAACGCAACCCGAGAATAAACAACATTTTAGGAGTTACGTCACGATTTTTAAAGTCATTTTTAGGGTCGTAAAGAGTTGCCTTTATATGGAATAAAACCTTAAAATGATCGTGTTCTAGGATAGAAAGCACTTAAAAGGCAAGACCAAATCAAAACGGAATGAGGATCGTTAAGGATGGCAAAGATTAACGAGGACTGCAAATGACGAACTTGAAAAACTGGGCTAGTTTTTTCAAGATGTGCAAATCGTAACGTAGCTCCTTTAAAGCAAGTCATGTCCTTAAGCTTTCGTACGTAAGCTTTCTCATTAACTGTAACGCTAACTGTAACGCTCACATCTGACACGAAAAAGTAGCCGAGAATTAGCTACTGGTACTAACAACAATTTCAAAAACGAGAATGGGAGGTTCACGCAAGCTTCAAGCCAACTAACGTTCAAATATAACTACATCTGCCTGTTCATTACAATTTAAATTCGTCGTAAATTAGGCGCTTATGTGTCTTTTTAAATGACCTCTTGTCATTCTCTGTAATTAACATGTCATTGCGTCAAATTCGGAATTCTTATTTTTATTTAACATAATTTAGTTTTCACTTTTATTTTTTATTTATTATTATCTTATAACAGATTTGATTTTTTCTTCTTTAAAATGTTTTTTTTTTCAGTGATCCCATCCGTGATCCGATCCGCGATCCGATCCGCGATCCGATCCGTGATCCAATCCGTGATCCGGTCCGGTCCGATCCGGTTTTGGCGACGCCGCCCCAGGAATGCTGACATAGTGTCGCATTCGGTAAACGCGTACAAAAACGGAAGCGTACGGCATTTCTGCTCGCCCAAATACTCACAAATGGTGTTAACGGGAAGCAGCTGGGAATTCTTTCTCATCCCAAAGGCGACCCAAAAGCTCAATCCAGGCCAAGTTAAAGACAACGTGTGGAACTGCGCAATTAGAACAACAAGAACATCTGTGTCAACAGTGCGAACTAAGACACTTTTTCCCCCCTTATCCAAGGCATCTTTAACGTGTACGAGAATCAGCGTGTCTGCTTCTTCGTGGTTACAGCTACGCATTTGGTTCCTGGGGCAACTTGAGATGACGTTTTCACCTAAAACAAAAGATGACACAGTCAATATAACTATTCGTGAAGACTTGATGGACATAAAAAGAAGTTGAACGGTGTCTATATAAAAGACCTGCTCAAAAATTGGTTTGCATCTTACCCGAAGTTATGTAGGCAACTTTTTGTCAACTGGAAAGGAAGCTGTTTCAACTTGCTTAGCTGAGGAGTCGAGCAGTTCCTTCTTGTTAGAGGAATCTTCGAGAATCGCCCGCCAGTTCTTAGGTAACCTGACATGCCCAGCCACCTTTCGTCTCACGCTTTTCCCTCTCTTCTCACGGGCAGCTTCTTTCAGACTTGCCATTTGGTATTCATCCCAAACAATGTCAATTCGTTTGGTACTCTTCACGTGGTTTTCCAGGAAAGGTAAGAACCTGGAATCTGCATGTTCAGAAAACGTTGCGACGAATAAAACTGGAAGCGCATGCACAATAGCTGCTCCATCAAAAACTTTGACGTCGTAAGACACTGGTGGTGGAGGTGGTGGTGTTTCTTTCTTGACATGTGCAATCAAATCAGACTTTTTCCCGAATCGGAGATTGCCAAACTCTGACAAAGAATGTGGATACGGCTGATTTTCATGCTTGAAGAACTCTTCATGATCTACCTCGCGCTGTTGGCTGGCAATATATAAACGACTGAAGAGGTAACGGTCACTTGTTACCGTTGTCAACTTTAAGGACGCTTTGGAGATTTGCTTCGACTGCTGGCCACCATCCATTTTCTAAACGTGACAAGACTTTCCGTTAGTCCTACAGCTCCACTTGATCCGTTCACCCTTGCGTTATTTTGCTCGTGTGCTTGGTCGATTGGGTTGCTTGAAAAAGTGTTCGATGACTTAGAAATGACCCAGCATTTTCTGAGGCTTTCTTGAACGGGGCCTGGTAAGCACTTCATATCTCTTATGTAAATAGGTAGCCACCTCGCGTAATTAGAGTGATCAAAAGCAAAGGACCAAGGAGCAAGGGATTCCAAGGCCTCTACGTACAGAGCGAAGTTGTTTTCACGATGTGCTTTCACGAATGCTAGTTCCATTTGCATGATCATGTCCCAAAACTTGTACGTTAAGCTGGTCTTAATCATTCGATCGTGTCACTTCTGGAACTCTTCTCCGTCGTGTTGACCGTTGAGTTCCTGAAAGGCAACATGCTGCAATTTATACAAAGCTGCTACGGTTATCTGGCGGGCACGTCTGGTTTTTGTCAAATACGCTACATTAAGGAAGGAATCTGATGTGCCACTGGATGCTATCCCTGCCCCAGTTAGTGCTGTAGTCCAGCCAGATGCAGCTAAAAGGTCACCGCACATGGTCCACAGAACCATCTCAATATGTAGGCCCCCCAGAATGACAACGTGAACGTTTTCTCCGTGTGTAGCAGGTAAGTTCCACTGAACTACTGAACAACCTTTGTGATGGCAAAAAGAGGCTGGTCAAAGACAGTGACAGGAATTTCAGGGGCACCCAACGACCGTTTTCTCTCTAATGCTGTTAGATGCTGTTTTAGGCTATCTGGAGTACTTTTAAAGCTCTGTAGGTTAATTTTAGGTTGCACTAAAAAAATTTTATCTGTTCGGATATTCTAGGGGAACTTGAGTATTCTCGAATATATTAGGGCTTTTTTGTCCATTTCCCGAAAACCTTAGGTCTTATCGCCTTTCCGAAAATGATAGCTGACCTTTTTTCGCTACTCAAAACGACATTTTCAACAGTCCGAAAACAACAGACATTAAATTTCTCATATCACGAAAGTTCGAGGTGCCAATTCTCTCAAGAAAATCAGAGGGGATTAAAGGCCTTCCGAACAGATAATTTACCGAAACGATCCGTTGGGTGCCCCTGGAATTTGGCCCGGGTTAAGAAATTCTGTGGCCTCCTTAATCACAAACATCCCATGTTTCATCATGGCTAGTGTGCCAGCCTTCTCGTAAAACAATGACAACAACCCTTCGGTTCTCTGTTACAGATGCGTGATAAGCAGTCCATGAAAGATGAATACCTTTGGTAAGCTCCTCGTTAAGATATTGTTCACAGTGCTTCAACCAGTGAAATTGTTTTTCAATGGCAATAGACAGCTGATCCGTGCTTACGGTTTCCACACCTGCTTGACTTGTGGCTGGCACGTTTACTTCTGATGTTGCGACGGTATGGAAACACCGCTGGCCTTTTATTACCATTTATGGTTTAACCCTTTGAATACCAAGTGCGCACATATGCGTAATTAATGGTCGTGCTCTTTATACCACTTCTGACGTCATCAATATAAATGTCATCAGATATTCTTGATAAGCAGATAGTAGTACTAGGCTAGGCTTTTCCGTACAATGGTCAGGTTTAGATGTCGACGACATTCCGACGTCGCAAATCGAAAAACAACGTTATCAGTTTTGGTGCAAAAACGGTGGTAAAATGGTCCACTACGCCTATGATTGATCAAGGTCCATTTCTAGGCTTCGCCCGTAATTAACATCCAACTTTTCACGGCAGCCGGAAAGAACATGCAACGCAAAAGGTAGCCAGTGTAAAAGGGCCGAGAAAAACAGAAGGGAAAACGGCAACAAACAAAATTGAGAACGGTTAATGGCAAAGAAAAAAAAAAAGTCCAAATTTTGGCTTATGCGCATGCCCGGAATTGAAATATTGCTCAATTTTGTACCTAATCCTCGAAAAATCTCTCCTTTTAGTTAAAAAAAAAAAGCTTTCTTAGCAAAACTTAGGCTTATTTAGCGTCATGGCAGCTAAAAAAAACCTGACTAAACGGTTAAAAACGGTATTTTTTGGCGAAAGTTTGGTATTCAAAGGGTTAAAGAAGAGCCATGCATATTTTGTATTAAGTTACAAATAATTTAAATAAAAGGAATGTAGAGAACATCTTCTCGCTAAAACATTAATATCATACTAACTGAGGTGAAATTCATATCAAATTAAGCTTTATAATGACAACGCATATATGTCGTCTTTTTCGTCTTTTTTAACTACAAAAAGGCATTATATTTTTACATTTGAGTATAGCTTTATTAAATTTTCATTTTTTGTACTTATTTCACCTGTGCCAACACTTAAACCCCACTGTAATCAACAAAATGAATTATTTCATAGCTCATAACGGCACGCGGCTTTTTACACACCAGAATTGAGACTAATTTACAAAAAAAATCCCCTCCCCTCCCCCCTGGGGTATATTTTGGTGGCACCCCTTCTGAAATGATTAGTTATACCCTAAACTACATTTGTGCCAAATGTGGTGCTTTTCCGTGTTTTGTCACGATTTTCGTAATTTTCCGACCTAACAGACCAGAGTAAAGCAATTAATTTGCTACTAAAAGCGAAACGAGTCACTGACATTGTACCATTGCGTTGGAAGAGCTGAAAAAGCGAAAGAAGTCATGAAGAAAGGACTCGAGATGAATAAAAAACTTGGACGGTATTTAAGTCAACTGGCGAACAAATTTGAAATTAGACAATTTCTTAAGTGTTACCCAGGCGCACTTCTCTGAAATCATTTGTTTGTAGAAAGAGTTGACATTCAAAATCGTCAAAATTTAGATGATTGCTGTAACAATAGGAAATGAAAAAGTTTAATAGCAAGAATGTTCTGCTTTCCTCCTTTCTTCGATCTCCATTCAAAACGCTAACAGACAATCAAAAAGACTTCTGTGCGTTTAACTTAATCGCGGCATGTTGAATAATTGATACACAGTCATATGCTGTTGTGAAGTCGCATTCATTCTCTTTTTGTATTTTCGCTCATGCGGCATTTTCTCTAAACTTCGCCTTTAGACCCTCCACGAAAGATTGCGAAAAAACCTTCGTTCGCGTCTAAACTGAGGAGAAATTGCTGTTGAAACAACAGGTTTCAAGAAACTTCAGTAATATTTTTTGTTTCTCAGAAACAAAATTTTATTTTACGTTACTTGTGCCCGCAAACAGAGAAACATTTAAGGAACAAATCTTGCCAAATCTTGCGCCTTAAGTATGTTTTCTTCGTTTACCGGGTTCCTTATGAGCGAATAATTCTGAAACGACTAGGACTGTGTAAAGTTTGCATATATAGTCTGATAACTTTTCGCGTGCAGTGTAGTATCAGCCCCGGAACGTAAACAATGTCCCCGTCTTGGCTATACCGGGCATCATGTCACAAGAGCTGACAGTTGAAGACAATACGAACCTTACACTTGCTTGTGATAGGGCTGGGTGGTGACCCAGAACTGATCGTCAAATGCTACTGCCAATCAACTCGTTGATATGCGACAGAGAGGTTTCCTAGAAAGTCGATTGCGATGGTTGGTTGCTTCTAAGAATTTCCCGTCCAGGCTGTGTTTAATTTTGACGGCGCAAAAAAGAAACGTCTTTGATGCATCGAAGGAAGAACGAATGGCACAAGCTAGACGGCCAAGGATGCTGGTTGATGGAGGGATGCATGCACGTACTGAGGGACTGTTTACGCTGTATTCATCCGACAGTAACCTTAGCATTATGACTCGTGCTAAATAACTCATGCGAGACTTTAAGCCCTGCATTTGAGGCTTGCGAGAAATAATTTCTGACTTCAGGTCAGGCACCAAACGCGTAAAAAATTGACATTCCTCCTCTGCTTTCGCCACCGCGGGAAGTTTGCAATTTTGACCGCGTCGACATTTATTACTGGATGAGACGGCGATGCTTCAGAGGTGAGCTTTGTTTCTGAGTTTCTCCCATCTCAAGCCAATACTCTAGCGAGTTATGGTCAATTTTGCATTGGAGCAAGATTGGTCGCCAGTCATTGGCGGCTTCCGACTCGATCAGGAAGCGAACGAGTGGAACTTGAATTTAAATCACGAGATGGAAGCTACGAGCACGAAGTACTGGAAATCAGAGGTCAACTTTGAAGCCTACACCAAACTACATCTGAGCTATACAGTTGTCTTTCTGAGAGAGAACTTTGCCGAGATAAAGCAAACAATCAAAGCCATCTTAAGTGTAACAATCACCGCTGCTTTGATGACTGGACTCACTAGGAAGAGAGCTGACTGAGGGCAGCAGAGTGTCTCATGAAACTATTGTTCTGTAGACTGCGGTTAGTTGTTATCGATGTGGCTGCCACCATGATTCGATTTGGTCTGCAGTAAGACCCTCTACTACCATTGGCTTCTAAACTTGAGGAACCTTCACGGTAACATGTTTCACGAAATGTTTCTGTAGACGCGATGTTCTCGAGTGTAACAACCGAAATCAATTTGTAAGCACGTATTGACGGAGCGTGACATGACAACATTACCAAACCAAAATGTGAGTTGTGCCAAAGTCTAAATTATCCCAGTTAACTTATCGCAGAATTAAAACTAGTTAGACCAAAATGGAAGTCAAGTCAAATTTGTTCCTTAATTAACCTGACTTGCAACTACGTGATATACCACGGGTTTTTATGTTAAAGGGACTCAAGGTACCCTATGCAATTTCTAAAAGCCTACATGAACTTCTTTCAAACATGAAAACTGTAAAATACAAAATTCTATACCCTTGTATCCCAGGCAAACCAAGTGTACACCACTAATAATAATAATAATAATACAACAACATAGAAAAAATTATTTTACTCCTCACGCTTTTTAGCTCAATTTAGTAACAATTCCGTAAACCTAATTTGCATATAGAACGTTACATTAAAACACTGTGAATAACTAATCAACCTTAAAAAAGACAAAACAGTCTTTCAACTGAAAATTATGACATGAAAAACAAGAGTAGCCTCTACTACCTTCAAACAAGTCAAGGTCCTTTTTGTTAATCTTAAAACCGTTTGAAGGGGGTTAATAATGGTACAGTGGTGTTGATACTTTAGTACATCCTTGGCATGAAGCGATTGGAATTATTGCTCCCCCCTGAATGAGATGCTAGTCCATCACAAGTACCCCCAACTGAAGCATTTTGGCAGTCAGGTTGCTCTGACAGACAAAGGTACAATAGGTACGGTGAGAATGAAGTGTAATCACTTGCCCAAAAACACAACCCAAAAGCTTCAACCAGGCTTGAACCTGGTCGGGCTGATCCTGCTAACACTAACCATTAAACTATTTTGTTATATGCTCTGAAACAGGTTAGGGTGTGGAAAAATAATATCTGATAACCTGATTTTAGTGAATACAGGATTTGAGGCTATACAAAAAAACTACAGTGACTGTCTCAGTCACATTTAATGGTGCACGTTCAAAAACTAAACTTTGATTATGACCCCTTTATACAAAACCGCGCCTTCTTTCCCCTTCTCAATATTGATGACAGGCACAATACACTCTAGTAAGAGTTTCAGGTGTTTAGTCAACATTGAGTAAGGGTTAAAAAAGGGGAAAATTATTGCCACAAATGATTTGATTTTCTACCATGATTATTGACCAGGGCTGTAGCACACTTACTCCCATAATTTAATCTTAGAGCCTAAATTCCTGTAGGGGGATAGAGAGAAAATTTCTTCATAATCGTTCTGATATGCATTACCTTTTCTGTAGAAAATATTACATTAACAAAAAGCATACTGAACTTCTATGAATCATTTGACATTCTCTTATTGCAATCTTTTAGTATTCGTCAGTTCACACATTCAATGTAACTAGCACTTGCTCTATAGAAGTCTCAGATTCTGTTGTGCAAACCGCTTGTCATGTCAAGAGACTGAACGAAAATTCGAAAAGTTTAATTCTATATCCATAATCAACTTAGATTCGCAAGATACTACTTTAGAAGTGAAATACTGTGATTAGCCAAACTCACAAGATCAGGAAGACAATTAAATATGTCATCCTCCAGTTCACACATTGCTCTGTCAGAGTCTCAAATTTTCTTTAGCAAAAACTTGTTGGGTGGTTGATGATCTGGCAGTCCAAGTGCATCACTCATCTTCATTGCCTGTTCTTTCCATGCTTTTGCCTCCACCATATTTCCATTCTGTTTGTACCAATAGGCCATCTGAACCTTCACATAGATCTTCCACCGGTGGTTTTCTCCTAATTCTCGTTCTGCAATTTTCAAAGATGCTTGATATAATTTCATTGCTTCCTCCAGCTCGTCTTGCAATTGATGACAAATTCCTAGGTTGGTGAATGGCAGAATGCACTCTTTGTGGTCTTTAATGCCAAGATTTTCCATCATTTCGAGTGCTTGTCCATACAGTTTAATAGAGTTTTGACAGTCTTCTGGAGATCCCAGTTTTTTGTCACCATGGAAAAGGTGAAAGTCTGCAAGATCTTTCAGAAGCAGGGCAGTCATAACATGTGTACCAAGACCCTTCTGAAAAAGTTTTAATGCTTCATTCAACTTTTTCTCAGCCTCATCACGTTCATCACGACGGTTGTCTTCTCTTCCAGAATAAAGCAAAGTGACACCTTTCTGTACATGATCTTTAGGCAAATAATCTTCACATACTTTCAAACCAATGTCAAATTGTTCTTCTGCTTTAACAAAGTTCTTCTCTTCGGAGAGAAATCGAGCATAATTATTGCGAAAAAAGGCTTCTGATACCTTTTCTCGGCTAAACTCATTTGGATTTTCTGTGTGCAGTTTTATAGCCTCCTCTAGAAAGTGTTTGTATTGATCACGATTTCCAACTTTTCTTTTTTCATGCCCAAGAAGGCACAAAAGCTCCACTATCTTGCTGGTGGGTTGTTCTGGGTTGTTGTCGGACTTAAGTAGGTCAAGCCATGTTTCCAGGAGCTTGACATAAATGCTTGGAAGAAGACACATTTCTAGATACAAGCATTTTTGGGAAAACTCCTCCACTAAGGTCGTCAAGTTTGTCATGAGGTATTGATGATCTTGGCAATTTAATCCTTGCAGGTAAAACTGTAGAAAGTACTCAAAGCTGTGCCTGTCTTCATTAAACGATTCAATTGACTCTTTGCACTTGTCTTTGCCCCAGTACATATTGGCATTGTCCGCAAGGCGGGAAATAAAGTGAGCAAAGGCCACTTTTTCTCCCTTGGAATACTTGGTTTGGTCAATCTTCTTTGCATACGCTTGGATCAACTGATGGACCTGATATCTCTGTGGGGCTGTCATCTCAACGAGTGATCGGTTCTTCAAGGAACGAAGGATCAATTGTGGCTGTTCAGGGCATGACGATGTAATCAAAGCCTTAGCAGCAGTAGAATCAAAGGAGCCAGGAAATGCAGACAGAAGAAGCAGAACCTCTAGTTCACTTTTACCCAAGGAGTCAAAGGAAGTCTTAATTGCTTTTTCAACAGAATTGTCATCACTCAAATCCTCTTTAAGGACATCCATTGGCTTTTCCTCCAAACGTCTTATCAGCTCATCTTCAGTGTAGACGTCTGAAAGCAACGAACCAACGATGCAGAGAGCCAGAGGCACACAACCACATAGCTCAACTAGCTTCTCTGTCTGAGAGAGCTTCACCCGCACACCTTCATCAACTTTAGACGCAACAAGTTTCTTTGCCTCATCGGAGGATAAAGGTGTTACTCTTACTTCTTCCATCTCCAGGCTGGAATGCTTAAATACTTTTCGAGAAGTGACAACAAAAGTAACATTACCTTTGGCTAACATCCTCATGTCTTGCAAAAGGCTTGCAAACCCAGCTCGGTCGCCTGATTCGAGAACATCGTCTGCATTGTCCAGAATGAAGGTAACCCTTTGTTGCTGTTGCTTGCTCCAATTTCGAAGCCAGTGTTGGGGGTTCTCTGGTGGCTGAGAGTGGTTTTTGCTGCACGTAAGGATCATTGAGGTAGCTACTTCATTTACTGTTGCTTTCGTCCTGAGAGAGCAAAACAAAACAACATTCTCTGGGTTGGTGGCCAGCTCGTGCCCCACTTTGTTAGCCACGGTTGTCTTTCCAAACCCTGGTCCCCCAGTTATTATAACAGTGCCTACATGCCTGGTTACAATGGGCTGGATGACCTGCTGTATCTCTTTTGAACGACCGAAGACATTTGCAACTTTATCTGGGAGGCAGTCTGCAAGTTCAGAAGTATTTTGGTCTGCTTGATTCCGCGACATTTCACCTTTCATCTTCACTACGTCTTCCTCTAAACTCTCTAATCGTGGTTCAATTTCAAGTTTCCACTTATTTACTTCCTCCTCTACACGACGATCAGTGTCATGGTCAATCGGTTCAGTCTTCAGGCGGTCTACGTCCTTTTGGTCGAGGCCCAAGGCAACCAGTGCCGAAGAAACGACCATCCATTTGTCTTCAAACTCGACTTTAGTAATGCTTGTAGAAACACTGTGACAAAGCTCATTTCTGTAACATTTGATTCGGACAATGTTCGCCTCAGGACTAACATCGCTGTCTGCAGGTAAATTGTGCCAGCCAGTTGAAGGCGCCGTCAAACTGCAAAATTCCCGTAGTAACAGATGCAGAAGTGTGACATCAAATGATTTCGAGTCTGGTGGATCACCTGAAGGGGGAAATAGGATTTCCCACTGACTTCTGGTTATAATTTTCTTCGTCGAATGCAGTTTTGTAAGCTTTCCTTTGTTGTTGTTGAACACTGCCTGTAATGTTGCAGGAGGATGAATGGAATGCAGAAACTCTCTTAGCACGTATGTCCCTCCATCAATCACTAATCGCAACAGCCTTGAGCCATTTGTTTTTTCCTCCGAAGTATCAAGAATGGGCGGCATCTTTACGAAGCTTTGTGGTCAGAAAAAGCTTAACGAAGGTCTGGTCTGATCGACGAATACGCCGACTACTGCATGCGACATTACAGACAGAAATCTATTATTCCAATGACGACGCACTCTACATTTACATCATTGTTATAATGTAAATACAACAAAATAAACATGCAAGCACTAAAGCAGACCAAAGCAAAAAAATTTGGGGACCTATGCCATACAAGAGAATGACTTGTATGTGCGACTATCAAGTAAGAAGAGTACCAATCGGTCGTCATACTAACTTGGTCTAACTTCCATTTTATCACCGAAAAATTTGCATTGTAACTGAAAACAACAGGGCCAATATGGAAAACGCAATGAACCATATAAATTAGTCATATGTCGATTCTTGAAGTAAAAGCGCTTTGATTGCGCATTGTTGCTTGACAGCTATACAAAGGAGTTTTTTTTATCTATCTATAGACAACTCAGTGGAGACAAAGGGTTATCGCCAACTGCTCCAGGTGAAAGAAGTTTCCGAGGAACGTCGTTGTCATCATTTGCTTTCCGAGAAACTTCAAAAAGCCCTGCAGTGCGGTATTTTATAGAACAAGTCTCTTTAGTATCGCACCCTCCATAATTCAGGGCTCAAGCTTGAAATGCATTTGCAGAAATGAAAAAAAACATATATAACAGTGAAATCTGACTAATAGTTTGCATTGCCTGTAGTTGGTACACCCTACTGCATGCACCATGCTCTATTGGTTGGCGCTGTTACATTATGTAAAACCCGTGACGGTCATTTTTTTTTTAAACAAGTACACAAACATACACATGTACAAAGAAAATCACGGTAATCCTATAGCCATGATCCCATACAGGAAGTCCAATTAAAAATCTGTGACGGCAGAGCCGACCACACAATGGTAACAATATAAACAGATGTCGTCACACGTATTGTATAATTTGACGTGCGAGAAGGTAATGCTTGTGACGATCGTTTCAGGTGCTTGACCGTCACGAGCAAGTTTGGGAGAAGCATTGACCACTGTCTGAAATAAGACAGGCATATGCTAATTTGACTCTGCTTAAGTAACATATGCTAATTTGTCTTTCTCGGAAACCAGAAGTGCTTCATCATCAAGCGATTTCTATAAATACTTTTTTGACGATCTGGTTTGACCTTTATACGAACATACCCATGAAAGATAGTAGAATCTTCGTTCAAAGGTCTGACTCGATATACTTCGTGATTGATCATGAATTAGTGGTCCAGGCTGCAGCAAGGTAGACATGGCTTAATCCGAACTTTAGCTTGCATATCATTTTGGAAACGACATTTCTGGGAAAAGGTGCTTCGACAGCAGATCATTTCTAAGAATTTAGCAAGCAACGAAACATGGCGGTTTATGATGTATCCGAAGAAAAGACAAATGGCACAAGACTGACACGACTTCTGGTTGATGGAGGAACACATGTTCTAAAAGAGTTCCTACATTCCATTTATCCTCGCGATAAATTACAGATCGTTTTAAGCAAAAACCGTCCAAAACTTCATAGTCTGAAGCTGAGCCGTGTAATATTTGATAGCCAGTGGGAAAAGTTATTTCCTTCATCAGGAGACCCACCAGACTCAGATACTTTTGATATATCGCTTTTGCATTTGTTGATTCGAGAAATTTGTCATTTGACGGCACCTTTAACTGGATGGCACAAAATGCCCACCGAAGATGATGACAGCGTAGAGGCCAACATTGCCAGAATCAAATGCTTCCGTAATGAGCTATGTCATGGTACCTCTACCGGCGTTCCCAATGATGAATTTGAAGAGAAATGGAAGCAAGTATCTTCTTGCTTAGAGGCACTTGAGCTATACGCTTACCGACAGAAGATTGAGCGCCTGAAGAGCGATCCTATAGATCATGACATACAACGTCGAGTGGAGGAACAAGTCGATCAGTGGGAACAGCTTGATAAGTCCATCAAAGTTCCAAGCTGCCTTCCAGACGAAATTCCCGGAGAACTTATGTTTGGCCGTTTACACGAGATACAACAAGTTACAGAAGCCATCCAAAGTGGATCAGTCTCAGTTGTCTGGATTACCGGCGGACCGGGATTTGGGAAGACCACAGTGGCTAACAAGGCCGCTCATGAATTGTCCAGGCTTGACTGCGAACGAGCAGTACTGTTCTGTTCCTTAAGGTCTACGAAAAGCCTGAGTGAAGCAACTACGTTAATGACACTTGCTTGCAGTGAGAACCAGACGCAACCACCAGAGAATCCCCAACATTGACTTCTAAACTGGAGCAAACAAAAGTCCTCGAGGGTCACTTTCGTTCTTGACAATGCAGATGAAGTTCTTGAAGACAGTGATTGTATAAACGAGTTTTTAAACCTTTTGGAAAATATGAGAAGGCTTTCAGGACAAAATGTCACGTTTATTATTACCTCCAGAATGGCATGCAGCACAACCAGTTCACAATCTAAGAATGTTCGATTAGCCTGTTTGCCAGTAGAAGAAGCGAAGCAGATTCTTCTTTCGCGAGTCGCTGATTTGGAAAGTCGGGCGAAACTTTCCAAGGTGGAAAAATTGGTCGAGCTTTGTGGTTTTGTCCCTATTGCCCTTTGTATTGCTGGCTCGTTGCTCTCAGACTATAATGAAGATGAACTCATACAAAGTCTGGAAGATGAGCCCTCGGATGTCCTCCAAGTCGGTAGAAGGTCCACCGACCAAACTTCAGTCGAAAAATCAATCAAGAGATCTTTTGAGATACTTCACGAAGTGGAACAAAAAGCCCTCGTTCTGTTATGTGTCTTTCCTGGCTCATTCAATTCTGATGCGGCCAAGTCTTTGATTGCAAACTGTACAACAAATGCCAAATCAGTCTCAGTTCTACAGGAATTGAAAGACAGATCTCTTGTCGAGCAGTTGAGACCATGCAGATACCAGGTACATCAGCTCATTCAAACATTTGTGCAGAAGATCGCCTCGGACAAGTATCCTGGCCTCTTAGATCTGGGAGAGAAACTGGCCTGTGCGCACTTCATTTCTCGCCTTGCTGACAACGCTAATCTCTACTGGAGCAAGGACACCTGCAAACAGTCTGTGGACTCCTTCAATGAGGACAGGCACAACTTCGAGTACTTCCTTCAAGTTTACACTCACATGCGAAGGAATATCGAAGACCAAGAAATTGTGAAATCCTGTAAAACCTTCCTTGATGATCTTCCCCAGAAGTGCATGTATCTAGAAAAGTGTGTTCTTCCGAGATTTTACATTTTTGTTCTGGAAAGATTGTTGGAAATGTTTCACTCAGAATCTGAGCCAGTGCACAGAGTGGAACTTTTGTGTATTCTTGGACACGAAAGCAGGAAAAAAGGAGACAGGGAAAATTACCAAGAGTTCATGAGGGAGGCCGAAGAAATTCATACAAAGAATCGTGTTGACTTTGAAACACATCCATTATCAGAAACTTATTTCCGCAACAGTTGTGCTCGCTTTTTTTCGGGCAGGAAAGACCTCCTTGAGAACAAAAGAAGAGATCAAGAAACTGAAGCTGCGTTGAAAGTCAGCCGTGAAAACCTAGGCGATCACCCGGAAACAGCAGCAACTCTTTTATTAGCAGGAATAATTGCACAACGTCGTAAAAAATGGGATGAAGCAGAACAGAAGTTTTTTGCGGCGTGGGAACTCTTTAAAAAGTGCCTTGGGAAGCACTTTATGACTGCTGAAATTCTCAAGGCCATTGCGGACCTTCACGCCGGTAACGTTTTTCGTCAGAAGAGCGAGACCGAGTTGGACAAATCCCTTACTTATTATGCACAGGCTATTGAAATATTTGAAGACCTTGAATTTAGACAAAGCAAAGAGAGTATCGCGACTCTAAAGAACTTTGGAATGTGCCACATGAGGAAGGGTAACTTAGATGAGGCCATGGCTTTACTTACAGAGGCAGACGAGATTGCCGAGAAAGAATTAGAACCTTGTCACACATGGAAAGTCAAGACAAAGACTGCACTAGCCACCTTACATGACAAAATGGGAAATGTAGACCAGGCGAAAGCCGTGATGCATGAAGGGCTTTCGATGGGCAAAAAGCTAGATCTGGAAATAGATGAGATGGGCAACAAATACGAAATACTAGTATTCATTAATCGTCATCCACAGACGTTCCCGGAGATAGAATTTCCAAGTGAGTAACGATTTTCAGAACTTTGAAACCAGTAGTTACTGAGAACAGCGCAATGGTTTGTCTGGTCCGAAATTAAAGTAGTCTTCTAGATGGTTTCTTTATCTTTGCCTCGCAAGGTGTCTAGCCTTCACTTGACCATAAAATGCAATTTACAAAAAGATAGTATCGGTGGTAACGGCGGAAGTCCTTTATTTCGCAATTCTTTGTCTGTTGTTACAAATTGATCGTACCTCAGTGAGGCCGCAGTATATCAGTGCTGTGGTGATTCCTAAATGATCTTTTGTTTTCACTAATACATTTCAGGGAACGTGCGTGGTGCAGATGGTCACTCTACCAAACGCCGTAAGCCTGGACCGAAAGTCGTTTCTAAACACTAAGGTGATTACAGAATAACATAACTAGTGAAACACAATCGAGTGTTTCCGATTTATTACAACACTGAGAAAGATAACTTGATTGTGACTGGCTGAGAGCAAGCAGATTTTTGATCTGCCGTACAGTGCAAACAAATTGGTAACTTTCTCAGGCACGTTATAAATAGCCAATAAATGAGTAACTCAAGCAATTAAGGATTTACATGCCACTCGTGCTATTTCAAAATTATATCAAATTTCACGGGCTTAAGGTGGCTCAAAACAGTTTCCTGGGTTTTTTTTTGAGACTTAGAACTAGGTGCGATTTTTCAGGCTTGGAACTGTACTGTTTTGAATGGCTGTGCTATCTTTTTAAGGTAACTTTCCACTGCGCCTTTCATTGTGTTTAAGTCATAAATTAAGGTTGCACTGTCCTCTTGCATAGCAACAAACTCGACCCCCTTTTTACCATCAATTGCATCTTAAAAACTAACTAAAGCCGGTGACCCCATATTTTTTTTATTAAAATCTCACGGTTATTACACACAGAAGACACAGGCAAAATTATAAAAAGTTCTGTGGAGTGGATTTTTCTAAAATTAAGAAAAATGGATATTTCCAAGTTGGAGACGTTCCACTCAATTTCGCACATGCATTGCGCTTTTGCTGTTGAATATTTTTGTGCATTAAAAAAGTAGGGTCACCGCATCCGTTTTTGAGATATTAGCTTTGAGGATAAGGTATTTTAGCGGGCGTTCCACGCGCAAATTAAAATCTCGACCTCGCAAGATCACCCCTTGCGCATGCGTGAAGGCGGTCTGCTGATCAGTAAACCCAGCAATTCTACGGGAATAAACGTGAATAGTCCGTGAATAGTGTTTCCTTTTTCGCTGTTGTCGTCAGCAGCATAAGCGGTAAAAGAAGAGTACCACGAATACCCGGAGGTGAGCCTAGCCAAGTACAAAGAACGAAGAAAACCTGAAGAGTAGTTTTTTTTTTCCTGCTGTCTTTTAGATTGATAGCCGGCGCGATCGATCGCAACATTAATATCACAAATTCGTTGACGTTCCAGCACAGCGGTTTAAGAAGATGGTTTCCTTTGAAATTGCCTGAAGGATGGATGTTTTTGGAGTTAAAAATAACTGATAACGCAAACAGCTTACTAAACTCGGCGGAAACAAAGTTTTACGAAGTAGGCCTCGCGCCGCTATGTTTGTTTTGATTTTTGTAAACTTTAAACCTCGCGCGCTATATCGCCAACCTTCGGATGATCGCGTGATGCCTCGCGCTGAAGTGCGCGCTAGAGCCCAGGCGTCTCACGGAAATATAACTGTCTTGAGCCACTCAAAGGCTGGTGTAATTGTGAAAGAATTTCAAAATAACATTCGTCGTACAAATCCTTAGCAGCACTTGCATTTATACGATAACCCGTAGAAAGCGCTTTTGCGTGTTTTCATGCACTCGTGCCACCACGATACATGTGTGAGAGTGAGTTAAGACAGCTGGAATGTTTTGAAGTCCATTTTTGGCCCTCCTCTGTCACACAACCCTTCGCTCTCGGGAGAGGGTACTCTAATCTTTCCTGAGAGCGTTGGGTGACATGGACAGGGCCAGAACTGGAATAGAATTTTGTATGGATGGATGGATGTGAGCTGTAAGGGAAAGTTTACCAGAGAACTTTTGAGTTCTGCAAAAGACCCTTTTAGATCTCTAAACAAAATACTCAGACTGAAAACGCTACTACTCCCACCAGTCACTGGCCTGTTAGAGGCGTTCGGTTAGTTGGGAGCAGCTCAAAATACGGCGAGAGTGCCTCGCAGGAAAGCACCTCACCACAAACACCTCCCTCCCTTTTTTACGCTGCCCCCAACTAACTATACGCCTTGAACAGGCCAACCTGTCGCCTGTTTCACGATGCGTGGTAAAGTTTTCGATCCCTTTCGACCATTGGGCTGGTTCTACCCTTGGTTGTAAAACGTTTTCTTGTTATATTATGTTGGCCGACCAGTAAATATCTTAATTATACATCTAGAGATCAAGATCAACATATGCAATCATTTCTTGAAAACATGGGGCTTGTGAAATTTGAGGTACTTGCATGATATATCTTCTCAAATAAATCATAAAACTAAAGTAATAGCTCTTCTAAGGATCTCACAACCGAAGCAACTAGTTATCCAGGAAACACGCCTTGATACGTTCTAAGCATTGACGAGAACACAGAACGTTCGCGTTAACTGAAACATTTTGCCTTTCTAGAGCCCTGTACTGCCAGTGAACCAGGTGACAGAGGATACGGAGCATGCGCAACAGGTAGCAGTAAGTCTGGGCAGTAGGCGCTGATTCTGCGTAACTGCTGTAGCTGAACTTCATGGCATGCCTGTTGAACGAGATTAATGGACAAAAACTTTTATTCTAGTACTATAAACGTTACGTTAAGCGGAAAGACTGTAAACTACTATACACTAGGTGTAGTTTTACCGAGAATAACACAAACCAGTGGGGATGGGCAAGGGAGATATTTGTTTTGCTGGGAAATATCGCGGTGGAATTTCAAAGTACTTTCCAACCCCCTGCACCATTTTATGCTAACTCCATGTGTGTACGGCCATTCCAGAATAAAGACCAGAAATTACTTGTCTATTTACTGCAAAGGATTTAGCTGCGAATCCAAAATTAGATGTCAATTCCAACCCTCTCACTCTATCAGGGTTAAACGGCCTCAGCCCATCCCATCTACACACTCGGTCAAACTACTTCTTTCGACCCTCCTAACCAAGCCCGCGGTAACAGTGGTATGATAGTAAATTGTTTAGATTTCTTTTTAACTTAAATAACAAATAAGTTACTCTAAACGTGCGACCGTAATATGTCTAAGTCACTCGTGTTGAATGTTCGTGCAACGAAGCAGTAATACGTGGCAACTGTGTGGCAATCAGGCTATAGGCTGCTGTAAATATACTTTATCGAGTTCAAGATTAAAGATTCAAGATTCTGCTTATTTGCCTTTTTACCTAATATATTAATTATTTATAAATATTTCAATGTTTGGCGAGGTGACCTCTAGAGGGATTTCATAGTTCAATTATATTTTCTTTGTAAAATTATTTCATCTGCAGAGGTATCGTTAATCGGATGTAGTTTAAGCTAGTAAGGTTAGCACTCAATGAAAGTCACAGCGAACACTAGTAAATGTGTTTACAAACCTTCAGCTGCAATTAAAGTGATCATTCGTTTCATGGAGAAATAAAATCACCTGTCGGTTTTCTTACTTAGAGCGGTTTTCCCAAGTGTAGCAACACCTAAAGGAAACTTATTACGTACCGATATTAGACTACTCGGCCAATCTCAAACCATAGTAAAACCAAAACCAAAACCAAAGAAATTACTTGAATACTTTCCGCGGCACTTAAGTGAAAACCGCTCTAATGCAAAATGTCCTCTTCGGAATTGGACACGCACTGACCCAAGGGACCATGACCATTCCTTTTTTGAGAGGCAGTTGTTTGGGCAATTTTGCTGAATAGGAAATTTTTCAAGCTACACTTTTCACGATTCTTTTTCCTTGTTTTCGCTATGCAAGATTGAGTTTATCATTGGCCAGCCCCATTTAAAAATATAATCCATCAAGTACTAATATCAATGCAGTCAGTGAACCAAGCATCTGTTTCCCAGAATCATTGAAAGTCGATAACGATTTAGCGTCTGTCTTTGGTTTGCACGTTTTTCAAATGGGCTGCGCCACAAGAGAATCCTAACAGTTTTGCTGTCTTCCCCTTCATCAATGGTGTCACGCAACCACTAACAAGAATTCTTCGAAGGCACGAAATTCAAGTTGTAAATAAGCCCTTCAAGACTTTGCAACAAGAATTTCCTTCGCTCAAATTCAGACCATCTATTGAACATCAACCAATTTATAAGATACCCTGCGCCGATTGTGATTGGTGTTATGTAGGCGAAACCGGCCGGTGTTTTGAAACTCGTAAGAAAGAACATATCAGGAATGTCAAAACATGTGCTACTGGATCAAACATTGCGAAACATGCATGGTCACCATCGCATAGATTTTGACAATTCCAGCGTCATCGACAAAGGCTCTTTTCGCATTAAAAAAACTTTGGAGGCTTGGCACACCTCTGCGACCAAGCATGCTGACCATAATTCTAAGCCGATTCCAAACCAGTATAGTATTCTTTTTAAACAAGAGTCACCTAAGTTACACATTTTTACTTTGCTTTTGTTCTTCTTCTTGTTTTTATCTCGCCTTTTTTTTTTTGCATATATTTTATCATTTTGCATTCCATTTTTTATCCGTCGAAGGCTGTAGATCGACAGCCGAAAGCTCATGTTCTTTTTGAAAAATTTTTAGCCAGCGAACGTTTGTATTTTATTTTTATTCTGTCTTCTCACTAAGCTGGTTACTTTTTTTTTTTTTCCTTAATGCCGTAATGCATCATGTAACTGAATAATTGGCAGGTCGATAATACGGACAAAGAAGATTATTCCAATGACGAAGCACTCTACATGTGCTCCATTACTAACTCACGTAACTGGAAAGAAAACCCACACTCACAATATGACAGACCAAAGCAAAACAAAGCTGTAAACGTATGTACAAGAGAATGGTTTGAAGCAACACTGAATAAGATATCCAGGTCAGTACTCGGAAGAGTTACCCCGCGCTGGCTAATATAGGTCATCATTCCATTTCCATTTTATCAACGACCCATTTACCAGTGCTCTTCGAAACAATGAAAACATTAACAATGTATGATGCATATAATGAATACAATGAGCAACAGATTAGTTGCGTGTTGATTCATGACAAAAAAGTGCTTGATTGCACTTTGTTGCTTGACAGCTATTTTAAGACGTGAGTAAACCACAGACAACTTAGTGATTGGCTTAAAATTAAAGGTATCGCGTTAATCACGGGACAAAAGGTGAACACTGGATATTCACCGGCTGTTTCAAGTTTCTTTCCGAGAAACTATGGAGAGTGATGCAATGTGGACTCAATATTGAAGTATCGTACCTATCATAACTCAAGGGTCATCCATACGAATAATTTGCAGAAAATTAAAGAAATGAGACATATGGGTAAAAATGAAAGCATTTACAGTGAAATCGAAACAGGCAGAAAAAAGATGCGTTCTCACTGACAGTTTACCGTTTCCAATCATACTCTGTACTCGTTAACCATGACAATGCACAAGAGCTCAGTGGTGTTCTATTGGTGGAAGCATTGACCCCTGTCTGAAATAAGAGAGGCATATGCTAATTTGACACACGAACTGAAAACAGCTGTCGTCTTTCTCGGAAACTGAAAGAGTCTTTCTCCCGAACTGAAAGGGTCTTTTTTCTAATCCGAAAGTGCTTTATCATCAAGTAGTTTCTTAATATTTTAGCACGTTTTACTACGACCGAACCGAACGGATCTAACACATCTGATACACTTCGAAATGGTCCAGGCTGCAGCCATGTAAACTTTGAAAACGACATTTATCGGAAAAGGTGCTTTGACAGTATATTATTTCGAGGAATCTCAGTCAGCAACAAACATGGCAGCTGCCGCCGCAGCTTCTTCTGCTGGTTCCTCTGGATCATCGGTCTATGCTGTGTCGGAAGAAAAGACGAATGGCACAAGACTGGCACGATTACTGGTTGATGGAGGAACACATGTTCTTAGAAAGGTTTTACATTCTGTTCATCCACCCGCGACATTACAGCGCGTATTAAACAACAATCTTCGCAAGCTTCAAAGTCTGAAATCCAGGCGGGTAATATTTGATGACCAGTGGGAAAAGTTATTTCCAACTTTAGGTGATCCACCAGACTCGAAAACGTTCGACATAACGCTGCTGCATTTATTGCTTCGTCAAATCTGTCACCTAACGACGCCTCCAACTGGATGGCACAAAATGCCTGCGGATGGTGATGTCAGTCTGGAAGCAAACATCGTCCGAATCAAATGCTTCAGAAATGAGCTGTGTCACGGTGTTTCCACCGGTATTCCTAATGGCGAATTCGAAGACAAGTGGAGCAAGATATCCACGTCTTTAGAGTCACTTGAAGCTAGTGTCTACCGAAAGAAAATACAGGACCTGAAGGACGATCCCATCGATCACGACACTCGACGAGCGGTGGCGGAGCAAGTCGAACAGTGGAGGAGAGCGGAACAACATGACGAGTGCGACGCTACTTCTAACCTTTGCAACTTTCTTCCAGACAAAGTACCAGAGAAACTTATGTTTGGTCGTGAGAAAGAAATAAAGGAAGTCAAAGAAATTGTAGAAACTGGCACAGTGCCTGTTGTCCTGATAACCGGGGGACCGGGATTTGGAAAGACAACTGTGGCTAACGAAGTGGCTCATGAGCTAGCTAAACCAGAAAACGAGAGGACTGTCTTGTTTTGCAGTCTACTGACACAGAGATCCTTCCATGAAGTAGCCACAGAAATGATCCATTCATGCGGTACAATCCACACAAAAGCGCCAGAGAATCCGGAGCAGTGGCTCAAAGACTGGAGCAAGCAGATCCAAACGCAAGTTACGTTTGTCCTCGACAATGCAGATGGTGTCCTTGAGTCGAAACACCGAAGTTCGTTCCTAAGCATCTTACAGGCGGTAAGAATGTTGTCGAAGCAAAAGGTGACATTTGTCATTACTACAAGAAAAACGTTTAAAGATCCCAATTTGCAGTTGAGGGAAGTAAGGCTAAACCCAGTTTCAGTCGATGTGTCAAAGAGTATTCTTGTCTCTCGAATCTACGATCATGATATCCGAAATAAGCTTTGCAAGACAGAGAGATTAGTTGAGCTATGTGGCGGGATTCCATTGGCGCTTTGCATTGTTGGATCACTGCTCTCCGACTTCACGGAAGAAAAACTAATAAAGCACCTGGAGAAGCAGCCTTTGGATGTTCTGAAAGACGATGAAACATCAGTGGAAAATGCAATCAAGACCTCATTTGACCTTCTGACTCAAGCTGAATATAAAGAAGCCTTCGTTCTCCTGTCTCTGTTGCCGGGTTCATTTAAATCAGATGCTGCTGAGGCTGTTATGGAAGCATGCTCGATTCCTGGAACTCTGCCTGGTTCCATCCTTCGCTCCCTGAAAAACAGATCACTTCTCGAGCAACCAAGCTCCCGAATGTATCAGATGCATCCGCTTATTCAAGCTTTAGCAAAGAAGCTTGGTGATGCTGAGTATCCCCATCTTGTTGCTGCGGGGGACAAATTGGCGTGTGCTCACTTTATGTCTCGCCTGGCTGAAAATGCCAATAGGTACTGGAGTAAGAACACTTGCAGAGAGTCAGTTGAAGCATTTAACGCGGACAGGAACAATTTCGAGTATTTTCTTCAAATCTACGCTCAAGGAAGGGAAAAGAAGGATGGCGATATCGTGGAATCCTGTAAAACTTTTCTCGATGATTTTCCCCAAAAGTGCATGTATTTAGAAATGTGTGTTCTTCCGAGATTTTACATTTCCATCCTGGAAAGGTTGTTGGAAACGTTTGACTCTGAAAGTCAACCAGTGCACAGAGTGGAACTTTTGTGCCTTCTTGGACATGAAGTTAGAAAAGTAGGCGACACAGCAAAGTACAATGCCTATACGGAGGAAGCCAGAAAGCTCTATGAAGAGAAGGGCACTGATTTTGAGACAAATCCTTTGTCAGAAGTCATTTATCTTCACAGCTATGCCCGATTTGTTTCAGAAAGCAAAGTATCAGATGAACCTAAAAATGTTTTCCTGAAATCGCTGCAGATCTGCGAAGAAAAACTCCCTGAACATCCTGAAAGAGCGGCAACTTTGCTATTTGCTGGACGACTCGATAAACGTCGCAAAGAAAAGAGTGAGGCTGCCCAAAAGATGAAGCTAGCATGGCAGCTTTTCAACAAGTGTCTTGGTGAACATTTTATGACTGCACAGTGCCTAAAAGACTTTGCCGACCTACTTTTCTTTTTTGGAAACAATACTGAACTGGACAGAGCACTATCCTATTACCAAAAGGCTTTAAAAATGATGAAAAAATTGGGGATGGAGGGTCATAAGGAGAGTATTCTGACTCTAAAAAACTACGGAATTTGCCACAAGAAGAAAGGTAACTTTGAAGAAGCAAGAAATCTACTCGAAGAGGCGGAACGTGTTGCCGAGAGAGACCTAGATGAGGATCACAAGTGGAAAGCAATCGTAAAAATTGACCAAGCTCTCTTGTATGAAGAAGAAGGAAAGATAGACCAAATGGCGATAGCGATGAAAGAAGGACTTCAAATGTGTTACAGACTGGGACAGACTGTACAACAACTGGGCAACAAACATCTGATACGGAAAACTCTTAATCGTTATCCAGAGTTTTTTCCAAAAGAACAGTACCCTCGTTGAAAGGCCATATGCCCGCTGTAACTCAAAGAGAAATAACTGAGAAGATCTTTACTTTAGATGTAAACTATCAAACTGACTTTTCAAAAAGCAGTTTATCCTCTTTAGGATGAGTCATATCACAAGTTTCCATATATAAGAACCATTTTGTCAGCAATGTTATTACTACAAGTTGGGGTGACTCTTACAATAGTTACACCGGCAAAAGAAATGAACGAAGGCCTGTCTGTTACATAGGTTCGCTACTTTTTTTGATTTTAGAATAGAAACAATGCCGTTATCTTGAGTTTTAAACTACTTTACCTGCGGTGATGAAAAATACCGTCTAGGGGAATAGACACTGATCCTCACCTATGTTGTGGTATGCCAATATTAATTTTTGTTCGCGTACGTTTGAAGATATTTTTCTCGGCAAAGTTCTTTAGTTGTATAGTGTCTCTGAAAATTAAAATGTAGACGTAGTGTAAGGTGTCCGTCTGTGATGAAAATATAACCGACTTAAGGTTACGCTAAGCCTTCGTCGGTTTCCTTCAGACAAAAATTCGTACTTGCTCTGTTAACTGAATGATTGGCAGGTGTGATAGAGAATACGGACTGAGAAGAATATTTCAATGGCGACGCACTCTACATGTGCGCCATTACTAATTTACGTAACTGAAAAGAAAATCGCACAGTCACAATAAAGCAGACTAAACCAAAACAAAGCTGGAAATGTATGTAGAAGAGAATGGCTTGAAGCGACCCTGAGTAAGATATCCAGACCAGTATTGGGAAGAGTTACCCTTCGCCATTTCTCACTGCTCTTCGAAACCGTATGATGTATATAATGATTACAATGAACAATAGATTGGTCGCGTATTGATTCTTGACAAAAAAAGTGCTTGACTGCTCTTTGTTACTTGACAGCTTTTTTAAAGCGTGAGTAAACCAGCTGATTGGCTTAAAATTAAAGGTATCGTGTTAATTAGGGGACAAAAGGTGAACAAGGAATATTCACCGGGTGTTCCAAGTTTCTTTCCGAGAAACTATGGAGAGTGATGCGATGTGGCAATTTATAGAACAAGTCTCTGGAATCACTATTGAAGTATCGTTGCTATCATAGCTCAAGGGTCATCCATACGAATAATTTGCAGAAAAGAAATGAGACATTTGGGTAAAAATGAAAGCATAATGAATACAATGAAGAACAGATTAGTCGCGTGTTGATTCTTGACAAAAAGACGCTTAATTGCGCTTTGTTGCTTGAAAGCTATTTTAAGGCGTCACACATCCACGGACAACTCAGTGATTGGCTTGAAATTAAAGGTATCGTGTTACGTACAAAGAGCTTGTGAGCAAGGGTTATTTACCGCCTGTTCCGAGCGCAAGAAGTTTCGGTAAAACGGCGTTGTCATTGCTTTCTTTCCGAAAAACTGTGGAGAGTGATGCGATGTGGCAATGGAACAAGACTTAATTTAAATGAATTTGCAAAAAAGAAATAGGACCTATGGGTAAAAATGAATGAATTATATATGACGAAATCGCCAGAGAGCAAATAAATTGTCGTTAATAGTTTACAGTCTTGCTTCATTGCCTGAAGTCGGTAAACATGGCCACGCACGAAAGTCGTGTTTTATTGGCCGAAATGCTGAACCCTGTCAAAAATGACGCAAGCACAGGCAAACCTGTGACAGCCCGAGACAAGCATATGCGAATTTAACTCACGAATTAATCATGAGTCTTTCTCAGAAACTGAAAGTGTCGTTCTCGAAACTTGAAAGTGCTTTCTTATCAATTAGTCTCTTAATATTTTAATACGGTTTACTAGAATGAACCGCACGGATCTTACACATCTGATACACTTCGAAATGGACTCTGTGGTCCAGACTGTAACAATGTAAGTCATGTAATGCTTAGCCTGCGTAACAAGCATTTCCGTGGGGTTTGGAAGCAAAGAAAGACCGAGGAACGGGATTTTTGGTGTTTTGTCTGCGCGGAAAATGGAGCGAGAACCAAAAAAAGAAAGACAGGGGTGGGAGAGGGGAAGGAAGAAAACGCTTGCAGACAAACCCCTGGATTTTGAAAACCTCCGTTCGCCAGCGAACGGAGCTCGTGATTGGCTGGGCTAGACCAATATTGTTGACATGTGTCGATCAAAGGTATTTTAATACCTTTTAGTGCCAGACAAAAGGGGAAGACGCGTTCGAAGTTTGGTTACAAAACGCTTTAATTTTCTCGCTGAACGAGGGTTTAGTCGTCAGCTTCGACAGTACGGTAGAAATCCTGTAGTGCAATGCCGACGATTATTGCAGAAGCAAGCGCGACACAGTTTGCAGCTGTTCCTTTAATTCTAACATCACTTTCTTGAATGCCACATGCGCCAAGGACGAGATAATAAACCACCGGACAGAAAATTGGCACTACTGCGTGGGAAAACCTAGTGATTTCGTCTGGCTTGTTACATGGCAACATGTTGTCGTAGGTACTCTGGCATTTCATTAGAAGCATTTTTGTTGACAGCATTTAGAACCTCTGGATACAATTCTGAATGATTTGTTACAGTGTTAGCTGCAGCATGCAAGTTTTTTTCACATATTTGCCTTACCAAAAATTTAGTCGTCTCGTCGCGCGGAATTCTTACGAGGAAATTTTATAAACAACTTTGACTTGGAGGCCGCCTAGGGGAAGATTATCTTTATTCAGATACTGGTCAAGATTATCGTTATTTCCCTCTCAGATGTTTGAAGCCTCTCCTGCCCAAATTACAAAGTTTGCCGAGAAGACTTTCCGTTGTTTGTTTTTGCTGCAGGCGATAACACTCGAACCGATTTGCGGATCTGGCGTTTCCAGCAAACGCTTCTTTACTGGAATTGCCTTTGTGGGAGTTGACTTGCTAATTTTACCTTGTATCGAATCCTGGACGAATGAATACAGTGATCCAAGATTTCGAATCATGCGAGCACAAGGATTACTAACGCGACTGGGATACTTCTCACATTTTAACTTTCTGGCAGATTTGTGCTAAAACTTCACCCTTGCAGTCCTTCCTTTTAGACGGATTGAGTATAAATACCAAATTTAATTCATCGAGATTTCTCCGTTCCCACTGTGCGCTCGTTGTTTCAGACATATTTTGACAAGTAAAGTTTATTTTGGTTCAAAGTTCACTTCCGCTACGGAAGGCCGAAGATCTTATTGGTTAATTTATGACAGGCGATGACAGCACGAAATCTCAGTGTGCGCACTCAGGCATGAAAGGCCAAGTGGGCGGTTTTTAAAATCCAGGGGTTTGTCTGCAAGCGTTTCCTTCCTTCCTTCCCCTCCCCCTCCCCCTCTTTTACTCGCTCCATTTTTCGCGCCGTAATTCTTTGCTCCCGAACCCCACAGAAACGCTTGCTACGCAGGCTATGTCATGCTTAATTCCAACTTTAGCTTGGAAATCATTTTGAAAACGACATTTCTCGGAAAAGGTGCTTTGACAGTATATTATTTCGAGGAATCTCAGTAAGACACGAACATGGCAGCTGCCGCCGCAGCTTCTTTTGCTGGTTCCTCTGGATCATCGGTCAATGCTATATCGGAAGAAAAGACGAATGGCACAAGACTGGCACGATTACTGGTTGATGGAGGAACACATATTCTCAGAAAGGTTTTACATTCTGTTCATCCACCCGCGACATTACAGCACGTATTAAACAACAATCTTCGCAAGCTTCAAAGTCTGAAATCCAGGCGGGTAATATTTGATGACCAGTGGGAAAAGTTATTTCCAACTTTAGGTGATCCACCAGACTCGAAAACGTTCGACATAACGCTGCTGCATTTATTGCTTCGTCAAATCTGTCACCTAACGGCGCCTCCAACTGGATGGCACAAAATGCCTGCGGATGGTGATGTCAGTCTGGAAGCAAACATCGTCCGAATCGAATGCTTCAGAAATGAGCTGTGTCACAGTGTTTCCACCGGTATTCCTAATGGCGAATTCGAAGACAAGTGGAGCAAGATATCCACGTCTTTAGAGTCACTTGAAACTAGTGTCTACCGAAAGAAAATACAGGACCTGAAGACCAATCCTATCGATCACGACACTCGACGAGCGGTGGCAAAGCAAGTCGAACAGTGGAGGAGAGTGGAACAACATGCCGAGTCAGACGACGCTACTTCTAACCTTTGCAGCTTTCTTCCAGACAAAGTACCAGAGAAACTTATGTTTGGTCGTGAGAAAGAAATAAAGGAAGTCAAAGAAATTGTACAAACTGGCACAGTGCCTGTTGTTCTGATTACCGGGGGACCGGGATTTGGAAAGACAACTGTGGCCAACAAAGTGGCTCATGAGCTAACCAAACCAGTAAACGATAGGACTGTCTTGTTTTGCAGTCTACTGACACAGAGATCCTTCAATGAAGTAGCCACAGAAATGATCCATTCATGCGGTACAATCCACACAAAAGCGCCAGAGAATTCGGAGCAGTGGCTCAAAGACTGGAGCAAACAGATCCAAACGCAAGTTACGTTTGTCCTCGACAATGCAGATGGTGTCCTTGAGTCGAAAGATCGAGGTTTGTTCCTAAACATCTTACGCGCGGTAAGAATGTTGTCGAAGCAAAAGGTGACATTTGTCATTACTACAAGAAAAACGTTTAAAGATCCCAATTTGCAGTTGAGGGAAGTAAGACTAAACCCGGTCTTAGCCGATGAGGCATAACGTATTCTTGTCTCTCGAATCTACGATGATGATACTCGAAATAAGCTTTGCAAGACAGAGAGATTAGTTGAGCTATGTGGCCGGATTCCATTGGCGCTTTGCATTGTTGGGTCACCGCTCTCCGACTTCACGGAAGAAAAGCTAATAAAGCACCTGGAGGAGCAGCCTTTGTGTGATCTAAAAGACGATGAAACATCAGTGGAAAATGCAATCAAGACCTCATTTGACCTTCTGACTCAAGCTGAACATAAAGAAGCCTTCGTTCTCCTGTCTGTGTTCCAGGGTCCATTTAATTCAGATGCTGCTGAGGCTGTTATGGAAGCATGCTCGATTCCTGGAACTCTGCCTGGTTCCATCCTTCGCTCCCTGAAAAACAGATCACTTCTCGAGCAACCAAGCTCCCGAATGTATCAGATGCATCCGCTTATTCAAGCTTTTAGCAAAGAAGCTTGGTGATGCTGAGTATCCCCATCTTGTTGCTGCGGGGGACAAATTGGCGTGTGCTCACTTTATGTCTCGCCTGGCTGAAAATGCCAATAGGTACTGGAGTAAGAACACTTGCAGAGAGTCAGTTGAAGCATTTAACGCGGACAGGAACAATTTCGAGTATTTTCTTCAAATCTACGCTCAAGGAAGGGAAAAGAAGGATGGCGATATCGTGGAATCCTGTAAAACTTTTCTCGATGATTTTCCCCAAAAGTGCATGTATTTAGAAATGTGTGTTCTTCCGAGATTTTACATTTCCATCCCGGAAAGGTTGTTGGAAACGTTTGACTCGGGAACTCAACCAATGCACAGAGTGGAACGTTTGTGCCTTCTTGGGCATGAAGTTAGAAAAGTAGGCGACACAGCAAAGTAGAATGCCCATATGGAGAAAGCCAGAAAGCTCTATGAAGAAAAGGGTATTGATTTTGAGACAAAACCGTTGTCAGAAGTCATTTATCTTCATAGCTATGCCCGATTTGTTTCAGAAAGCAAAGTATCAGATGAACCTAAAAAAGTTTACCTGAAATCACTGCAGATCTGCAAAGAAAAACTCCCTGAACATCCTGAAAGAGCAGCAACATTGCTATTTGCTGGACGACTCGATAAACGTCGCAAGGAAAAGAGTGAGGCTGCCCAAAAGATTAGGCAAACATGGCAGCTCTTTAACAAGTGTCTTGGTGAACATTTTATGACTGCACAGTGCCTAAAAGACTTTGCCGACCTACTTTTCTTTTCCGGAAACAAGACTGAACTGGATAGAGCACTATCGTATTACCAGAAGGCCCTAGAAATGATGAAAAAGTTGGGGATGGATGGTCATAAAGAGAGTATTCTGACTTTAAAAAACTACTGAGTTTGCCACAAGAAGAAAGGTAACTTTGAAGAAGCAAGAAATCTACTCGAAGAGGCGGAACGTGTTGCCGAGAGAGAACTAGATGAGGATCACATGTGGAAAGTCATGGTAAAAACTGAACAAGCTCTCTTGTATGAAGAAGAAGGAAAGGAAGACCAAATGGAGGTGGCGATGAAAGAAGGACTTCAAATGTGTTACAGACTCGGACAGACTGTAGAACAACTTGGCAACAAACATCTGATACGGAAAACCCTTTTTCGCTATCCAAAGTTGTTCCAAAAGAAAAATACCCTTGTTGAAAGGCACATGTGCCCTCTGTAACTCAAGGAGAAATAACTGAGGATAGGATAGTTATTCCAGGTGTAAACTATCAAAATGACTTTTAAAAGTAGCTTATCCTCTTTATGATGAGTCATATCACATGTTTGCGATATATAAGAACCGTTTTGTCGGCACTGTTATTACTACACGTTGGGCTGACTTTCACAATAATTACATGGCGAAAGAAATGAACGAAGACCTATCCTTTACATAGGTTCGCTAATTTCTGTTTTATTTTAGAAAAAAAAAAAACAAAGTCGTTATAACTTGAGCTATAAACTTACTTTATCTGCGGCGAGGGAAAATACGAAAAGACACTGATCCTCACCTATGCAGTGGTATGCTAATATTAATTTTGTTCGCGTTACGATTGACGAAGATATTTTTCTGGGAAAAGTACTTTAGTTGTATAGCGTCTCTGAAAATTAAAATGTAGAGCTAGTGTAAGATGTCCGTTTCTGATGGAAATATAACCGTTGCCGTTATTAGGGTCATCACGCAGCGCTTGCGTGACCACCCTAATAATAGCCGCGCAGGAGACTAAGCAGTTCGTGGGTGTCCTTCAAACAAAAGTTCCTACACGCGCTCTTTTCAAAGAAATACCCACAAACTATGTATTAGTAGAAAGGTTATGAAACGTAGAATTTGTTTAAATTACGCTACATTTTGGTCTTTAATTTCCTAAGGCGGCGGAAGCGCGTAAATGCCAAAATGACAGAGTGAAGCGTTGCGTCAAACTATTGGGGAATGAAATACTATCGTTGATGCAAAATAACTGTGCAGTGTTAATGACAAAGCATCAATCGCTCAAATGGTGTAAGCATTTTCTTGTATTTATTTTGGTTATATTTTTATAGATCTGTCAAGTTCTAGTACCAAAACATTCCCAAAAGGTGTTGCGTTAGGGGCCGCTTTTGTTCCGCTTCTGTTCAAAGTTTCCGGGAATTCATCTATCTTACATACCCCTTTAATTCATTTAAAGAGGAGGGATTCTTTTAAAAAGCGAGTGCGAGTTTTCACCCCCTAAAGATTTAAACATATCACGCCTTCTCAGAGAGAAATGCCACCACGAAAAGCCGCCAGCCAATGAAATAACAGAACCCCTAGTGTTAGCGTTAGCAGACAGCGGCGGACGTATTTTTATTCCATCGTTGAACGCTCGGCTAGAATCACGTCATTGCTTGCTTTCCGAGAAAATGAACTTTAAAGTGAGCTCAATATTGTAGTACCATAGGCATACCGGAATTTTGTTTGTTAATTTCAAGTTCTTGTAAGAGGCTATGCATTTAAAAAATATATATATCAATATACAAAAGCATTTTCCCTAATATTGCCTTGGTAAGAATTTTAATCCGGCTACGACCATAAAATGAAAGCATTATGGCGAAATGATGCAATGTCACTAACAGTATACAGGTTTGCGTCATTGGCTGTAGTCGGTAACCATGGCCATGCACGAGACAGAGCTTAGTTGTCGTCTATTGGTGGAAGCATTGACCACTGTCTGAAATAACAGGCATATGCTAATTTGACTCGCGAGTTGAAAACATCTCTCTTTCTCGGAAACTGAAAGTTCATTACCATCAAGTAATTTCTTAACAGCTTTGGACGACCTGGTTTGCCCGTTGTAGCAACGCATCGATGGAATCTTATGGCAAAATATTTGCTCAAAGAAGTCAAACATTTGGGTAAAAATGAAAGCGTTTATAGCGAAATCGAAAAAGGCAGAAAACAATTGCAATATCATTAACAGTTTAGAGTTTTCAATTATTGTCTGTAGTCGGTAACCATGGCCATGCATAAGAGCTTAGTCGTGTTCTATTGGTGGAAGCATTGACCCTGTCTAAAATGAGGTAGGCATATGCTAATTTGACAAACGAGCTGAAATCACCTGTCGTCTTTGTCGAAAACTGAACGTATCCTTCTCAGAAACTGAAAGAGTCGTTCTCGAAACTTGAAAGTGCTTTATCATCAAGTAGTTTCTTAATATTTTAACACGTTTTACTAGAAACGAACCGAACGGATCTAACACATCTGATACACTTCGAAATGGACTCAGTGGTCCAGGCTGCAGCAATGTAAGTCATGTAAGTCTTAACTCGTACTTTAGCTCGGATATTATTTTTGAAACCACATCTTTCGGAAAAGGTGCTTTGACAGCACATTACTTCGAAAAGTCTCAGTCAGCAACAAACATGGCAGCTGCCGCCGCAGCAGCTTCTGCTGATTCCTCTGGTTCATCTGTGTGTGATGTATCGGAAGAAAAGGCGAATGGCACAAGACTGGCACGACTAGTGGTTGATCTAGGAACACATGTTCTTAGAAAGGTTTTACATTCTGTTCATCCACCCGCGACATTACAGCACGTATTAAACAACCATTTTCCAACGCTTCAAAGTCTGAAATCCAGGCGGGTAATATTCGATGACCAGTGGGAAAAGTTATTTCCGTCTTCGGGTGCTCCACCAGACTCGAAAGCGTTCGACATAACGCTGTTGCATTTACTGCTTCGTGAAATTTGTAACTTGACGGAGCCCGCAACATGATGGAAAGAGATGCCTGCAGATGGTGATGTTAGTCTTGAAGCAAACCTCGTCCGAATCAAACGCTTCAGAAATGATCTGTGCCACAGCGTTTCTACAGACATTGCTAAAGACGAGTTTGAAGACAAATGGAATAACGTTTCTTCGGCACTGGTGGCCTTGGGCCTCGACCAAACCGAAGTAGACCGTCTGAAGACTGAACCAATTGACCATGACACTAAACGTCGTATAGAAGAGGAAGTAAATAAGTGTAAACTTGACATTGAACCACGAGTAGAGAGCTTAGAGGACACCATGCTGAAGATGAAAGCTGACATTTCGCATATTCAAGGGTCTCTTTCAGTTATGCCGGAACTTTCCAGCTGCCTTCCAGACAACTTGCCAGAGGAATTTATGTTTGGTCGTACCCGAGAAATACAGCAAGTCAAAGAGATCGTACAGAGTGGAACAGTTGGTGTTGTCCTGATAACCGGGGGACCGGGATTTGGAAAGACAACCGTGGCCAAAGAAGTGGCTCATAAATTAGCCAACCAAGACAACGGAAGGACTGTCGTTTTTTGCAGCTTACGTACAAAGAGAAAGGCCAATGAAGTAGCTACAGAAATGATCGATTCCTGCGCCAGAATCCACACGCATGTGCCAGAGAATCCAGAACAGTGGCTCAAAGACTGGAGCAAACAGATCAAAACGCAAGTCACGTTTGTCCTCGACAATGCAGATGGTGTGCTTGAGTCCGAAGATCGAAGTTCGTTCTTAAAGATGTTAAGTGACGTACGAAGGTCACCGAGAAAAAAATGTGAAATTCGTCATTACTTCAAGAAAAGCATTCACTGATCCTGCCCTGCAGTCGGAGGAGGTAGTACTGAAAGTGGTATCAGTCGAGGAGGCGGAGAACATTCTTGTCTCGCGAGTCAGTGATCAAGATGTCCGACTGAAGCTTTCCAGAGCTGAAAAAATTGTTGAGCTGTGTGGCTGTGTTCCTTTGGCGCTTTGCATTGTGGGACCGTTGCTTTCAGACTATACCGAGGAAGAGCTCATAAAACACCTAGAGGAGCAACCTTTGGCTGTTCTGAAAGACGATGAAAACCCTGAAAGATCAATGGAAAATGCAATCAAGACTTCGTTTGACCTTCTGACTCAACCTGAACACAAAGAAGCCTTCGTTCTCATGTCTGTGTTTTCGGGTCTATTTAATTCAGAGGCTGCGGAGACTGTTATGAGAGCATGCTCGATCTCTAGAACTCTGCCTGGTTTGATCCTTCGCGCTCTGAAAAAGAGATCACTTCTCGAGCAGCCAGTCCCCAGGAGATATCAGATGCATCCACTTATTCAAGCCTTTGCAAAGAATATCGGCGAAGTCGAGTACCCCCATCTTGTTGCTGGAGGAGAAAAATTGGCCTGTGCTCACTTTATGTCTCGCTTGGCTAAAAATGCCAATAGCTACTGGAGTAAGGACAGCTGCAGAGAATCAGTTGAGGCATTTAACGAGGACAGGAACAATTTTGAGCATTTTCTGCAAATCTACGCTCAAGGAAGGGAAAAGAACGATCGCGATATCGTGGAATCCGGTCAAACCTTCCTCGACGATCTTCCCCAGAAGTGCATGTATTTACAAATATGTGTTCTTCCGAGATTTTACACTTCTGTTCTGGAAAGATTGTTGAAAACATTTGACTCAGAATCTCAAGCAGTGCACAGAGTGGAACTTTTGTGCCTTCTTGGAGATGAAGTTAGAAAAGTAGGCCGTGACACAGCGAAGTACAATGCCTATATGGAGGAAGCCAGAAAGCTGTATAAACAGAAGGGTGCTGATTTTGAGACAAACCCATTGTCAGAAGTCATTTATCTTAATATCTGTGCCCGTTTTCTTCAAGAAAGCAAAGCACCAGATGAAACTACAAAAGTTTACCTGAAATCACTGCAGATCTGCAAAGAAAAACTCCCTGAACATCCTGAAAGAGCAGCAACTTTGCTATTTGCTGGACGGCATGATAAACGTTGCAAGGAAGAGAATGAGGCCGCCCATAAGTTTGGGCAAGCATGGCAGCTTTTCAACAAGTGTCTTGGTGAACATTTTATGACTGCACAGTGCCTAAAAGAGTTAGCCGACTTATTGTTCTCTTCCAGAAACAAGACTAAATCGGATAGAACACCATTGCATTACCAACAGGCTCTAGAAATGATGAAAAATTTGGGGATGGATGGTCATAAAGAGTGTATTCTGACTCTAAAAAACTACGGAGCTTACCACAGAACGAAAAGCAACTTTGAAGAAGCAAGAAATCTACTCCAAAAGGCGGAACGGATTGCTGAGATAAAACTAGATGAGAATCACAAGTGGAAAGTCGAAGTGAAGAATGAACAAGATCGCTTGCCCCGTAAGTTTATTTCTTTGTCTGCTTGTTGCAAAATAATTGTACCTGAGACCGAAGTATGTTAATGTTATCGTGATTCCTATATGCACTCATGTTCTTGTACTTATTTTCAGGGAATTTGCGGGACCCAGGTCGATCCAGCAGAGGTCAGTGACAAGTAATCAAGAACCACTTCAGCTTTAGATATAGAAATAGATCATAGATGTAAATTTAAATTTTGGCAGCTATTTTCTGTCTAGTTATAATTTAATTCCACTGTTTACTTTCTGTCCATTTAGAGGCTTCTGGATAAAGCCCTAACAATCTCCACAAAACGAATTCTTCCAATACCACCTCCCACCACGGGAAGAATCTGTCTTTTGCACAGTTTTGCCGGTGGTTTGAATTTCCCGCCCGTATAGTAATCGGAAATTTCGAAAAATTTCCCACGTATTTAGAGGCTGTTGCCGCCATAACTAATCCTATCATGACTGATATGAAACTTGCCTCAACCGTATTCCATCCGAGTATCAAAGAGAGGAAACGGACTTCGAGAAAGCCTAACAATTTCATTGTTCTTTAGGAAATGTTTACAGTCAAGACAGTCGGCGGAATGTTCCACAGGGTGATGTCTCCTGGACAGCTGTGAGCAGAAGAAGGAGAAAAGCAACCGTAATATGTTAATTTATTTACCACATCAAACGCGAGGCTGTATGTCATCCCGATAATCAATACTATATGAGAAATGAGACTTGATTAAATAAGCCGTTACAAAGCTTTTTATTTTAATCCAAAAGCTAGCGTTGGTAACAACAGAAACGTACTGGAGTAAGAAAAAGAACATGCTGCGCGAGGTTTGTTTGTCGATGACACCTTGCGATCAAGTACTGTAAAGTATGTTATCAACAACATACACTAAAAACTTGTTCAAATTTCCCTCAGACACCTTAAACGATTAGGAACAAACAGAACAAATTTGGAGCGAAAAGGGTTAAGTAGGTTTTATTTCTCTCCGCACTTATAAAGAGTCTGGGTGACTTATAGTTTGAGCTGACACGGTGTTCGAACGTGTTGAAACATACTGTGATCGCGACCCCCTTGCAATGAACAAATTTCTACTTATTCAATCTTTGCTTTGACGTTACTTGTTATTGTCAAGCAACTCGCTAAGCGCACAAATGCATATGCGCATGATATTTACTGATATGACACTCCCCTGCTTCTCGTCACCATTTTACCCGCAGCGATTCATAAATAACGTTTTGAAAAACTTGAGCTAATGTTTTGTTACAAATCTGTTTTTTGTAACCTGCATAGAGGTATTTTTGCTTTATTTTAAGGCTTTGTTCGATTACATTGGTGCGAAATCCTTTCTTTTTTTTTTTCTATCTCAACTCCTTCGGAAGAATTCAAGTCAATGGTTAATTAAGCAATTGCTGTCAAATGAAACATGTTTGCCCTTAATAGGCGCCTGCCTCAGTGATTGCACAGTTAGTAGTCAATATTTCTGTCCACCGTTGGGCTCCTTCGTTGGCTCTTTGCATTAATATCTTTATCTGTTTGTAGAATATTAATATTGAATTTTGCCTTGAGCAGGCCAATTCGGCACCACAGATCACTGCTTCGTCCAGTCAATACTTTGATGGAATACAGGACGATCTTAGGACTCTTATATTGGAAAGGAAAGCTTCTAACGAAGGAGTATTCGAATGGATCAATGTAAGTGTGTTGCATCAAAAAAGTGTAAGTGAGAAATATCGTACCATTGTTGTTTCTCGATTACATGTAAACGCCGTCGGATTTCTTATAAACACCGGGTCTATAAGGTAGAGCTGTAAATGTTGTATCACTGTATTTTCTCGATAAAATACCCGGCAAAATAACGTTCAGGATTATTGGTAAGATACCATGATGGTTACCCCTTCGATTTATGGTCCGTTCGCTTCGCACTTTGCCCTTAAATCGATGGGGAAAAAAACTCGGTCCGTATCTTACAGTACGGACCGAGAAGACGAGCTTAGTAAAAGGTATATCAGAAGCAGGTTATGTTGGAGTATCATCATCAGCTAGCACGATCCTGAGCTGGCCAATCAACTCATATCAACTCTTCCCTAATGCCGTGCAAAGATATGCGCATTTTATGGTGGTAAAAGTCAATGTGGTTAATTTATTTCCTTTAATTTCGCTAGGAAAATCTTTGTGCAGCGGATACCAGAGAGATTCCGTTCATTAGAGCTCTGGTAACGGTAGTCTGTGAAGACACAATGGATAGAGGTTAGTTACCATGATTGCGAGTTTGTCTGTTTTGCTTAGTGAAAACATTCTTTTACTTATTTGTTATCCTTTGTTTTCTCCAGAAGAAGACGGAGGCCAGTGTAAATGCAACCTTGGTCGCTTGAAAAACAGAAGAAATCTCCTCCGAAAGTATATTGACGACGACACCAATCTAGAGCTCCAAGCTCTTTTCGCGGTACAGGCACTCTTTGTCCAGCTGGAACACCCGCCAGGTACAAGTGCAAAAACTTGTTGTTTATCTACGATCTTGTCCCGTTTGAAAGCCTCTCATAATTTGCCGCGTGATGTAATCGAGATAGTAATCCGAGAATAAGCTGAGTACCTAATTATTCCTCTTCAAATTTCCGTGCGACCAAAACCTAAGTGTCTCGAGCCTATTTAGGCCATATTCGTGAATTCTAGTCTACTCCTGTCACTTGTGCTACGATGTTCTGTGAAACGGGACCGCAAACAGTCGGGGAACGAGATAATTAATTCATGGATTTTGGGCGTAGTTCCCGTAAGGCGACTCGTTGTGTTTGAGTTCAACTATACTGCGAAGCTTTTACTTTCAGAACCATCTAGGTAGTATTTTATAGAAACAAAGAACGTCTAGTAATCTCATTTCTCTTATTGCGAAAAAATCTAGAAAGTGATAAAATCCTGAATTTAAGTTGTCTCCTCGCCTCTGGTCGTCTTCTCTCTCGGAAAATATGAGACTGGAAGGGAGGGCTGAAACACAGGCGATGGAAAAAAAATAAAAGTTTCTTCTGAAAAAAGTCAGACATGGTATTTTGCGTTTGCTGTTACAAGATCGATCTTCAAGCACAGCTCACTCATCTCTTGAAATCCTATTTTTTTTTTTTTTTTTTTTTGCCACGTCTTCTAAGCAGCAATGGCAGAACACTATTAGACCCTTTTTATTTGATGCATGTTAGTCAAAAGTACGTTGGAAATGACAAATTATACTCATGGCTCCCTCTCTCTCCCATTGGTGCAGCGATATTTTGTAAGCCGCTCTAAGTAGACGACATATTGGGGTCCTTCAACGGTACCATATTACGGCCCGGTGACCCACTGAGCCCCACTAAGTGATCTGTGTTTAGGGCACGAAACTGCTAGCTAACGAAACGTTGTATATGTATTCTGTTTCTTCGGACGGTGGTATCTTTTTTTTCGTTTAATCAACCTACTTTGTTTTCAACCCATCCAGGTTTCATCAAGTCGTATTTTGACAGTCTATATGATGAGGAGATCATCACAGAGGAATCGTTCAACATTTGGGAAAGCAGTGTTGAAGAAGAACAAGGCAAGGGCTTGGCCATAGCCGCCAGTTCTGACTTCTTCCACTGGCTTAGAAGCGCCGCTGAAGAATCTGGGGAGGAGAGTTGAACAATTCACTTCGAAGTTGAATAACTAGCACTCAAAAACATGCACTCAGTGGAACTTCAGGAGCAGATACCGTGAAATTCTGGTTTTATGCGTTTTTTTACTATTTTTTTAATGGAATTCTTGGGGGGGTGACGGACAAGAGTAACCTTAGTTAACATTTTATAATAAAAGCTTTACTCTTCTCGACCTTCACATAAGTACATGGTTATCACTGTTCAAAAATTTAATAACGTTTGCCAAATTGGAACAGTTGAAATCGTATGCCAGGTTTACATAAACTGATCAGGTTTAAGTCTTGTCTTCATCTGCGCTGCAGCTACTGCACTGCAGTTATTTTTACGGTATGGTGTTGGGGGGGAGGGGGCGGGGGTGGAGGGGGAGGAGGAAGTGGTTGTATTCTTTCTTCTAATGTCCGCTAGCGTTTATTCTCATTCGAGATGGCTATGACAGGAGGTGAGGCTTTTTTGGAGAAACAAGGCTTTAATGTTTTACCACGTTCTCTGATAACCTAAATTCGGCCTTGTAAAAGAGGGCGGGGGGGGGGGGGGAGGTATATCGAAAGGAGCTACATAGATGTTGCGTTGAATACCCGAATACACACCGGTCACAGAAATGTTAATTAAGTATAAGGGGCGTATAAGATGGTAAAGGACACAATATTCAGGACAATGATGTAAAATTCTCCAGCATTCGCTTTCCTGTAATTGAAATGGACTGAACTGAATCCATTTTGTAAGCACTTTTGGACTGTAAACAACCGTTGCTATAGGCATCGCTATGTTGAAATATAGCTACCAGTGTGCAGATTTCTTAACTTAAACGTAAATCAAGGAGTGATTAGAGCAAAATCGGTTCAAAAGACGTTTTGCAAATGCTCAGAGATGTTGAATGTTCATGTTTCCGGAAAATGTTTTTTTGGGGGACGACCACCTCAACTATGAGAAACTCGCAATTATGTTTAAATAGTAAGACTATATATCATTAGGAAATACAGGGCAAAAACTTCTCCAGATCCACTGATTTATTTTAGGTTCTTTAATATCATACCTTACGAGCAGTCCTTCGTTCGAAGGAGACTCTGCTCGCAGGATATTACTACCAATAACCTACTAATTAACAGCCACAACCGAACTGTTGCAATGTTTAGGCTCGAAGGGTTTATATAGAATGGTTTTCACTCGGCTGTCGAGAGCAATACGCATTTGCATTTTTTGCTTCACTACCCTTGGTGATTAGCTTGAAATTCTCGCGCCGCTTTGTCATATAATCAGAATTAAAACCAAAACCAATCGTTACTCGCTCCCACACGTTTTCCCGCGCTTCACGTCAGACACCTGTGTTTGGTTCGAGTTTTGATTGGCTCATTGCATTGTCTGTGTCCTTTGTGATTGGCCAGAGCAATTTCTTTAGTTTTGGTTTTACGACACTCAGCTGAAAACTGCTCTATATAAACGGAATTATTATAAGCGAGTTTAACTATATAGCTCATTATTATGTGCAATTTTCACCAGTGTGTGGTTAGCAGTTTAAGTTGATGCCAAAGACGCTCTTTCCGGTAATGTTCTGTTTGTCGTTTTAGTTTACAAAAGCTTTTGCAACACTGTATGTATTTATGGTCATGTAAAGATATAACGCTAGTTGTTGTGGTTGTTGTTGTTTCTTAGCTTTGCTTGTTTTGTTTGTTTGTTTGTATGTTTGTTTGCTTTTGTTAATTCATTACGAGTTTAAACAGTGAAACTGGGGACTAGAAAAACGAATGAATGATCGAATAAATAAATTAATTAGAAGTACAGCATTGAAACATGTTTTAGCATTTTGTTTTGTTGTATTATTTTAATTGGATATAGTTTTACGAGGATATGATAGACCTCTGGAAAAGGAGAAATGGGATATTATTGCCAGCCGGTATCACGCTTGAATTCTAAAATAAATTCAGTTCAGTTCAGCATTCAGATTACTGCGCCCCTTTTGAGCGATCGGAGGCCCAGTTACAACACGGTCCCTGCTGAGGTATCGGTTCGTGCATATGACGGTGGTACCCTCTATGAGAACTAATCGTGGTCCGTGACTACTGTCCGTTTGGTAATAATGTGGTGCCAGCGCGCCAGACATTTGGCGGTAAGCCATGTGGAGCGGATAAACAGTCCCAATGACTGCATTTCTCGAAACTGTATGGTGCATGTAGATACAATGTGATGCAGACAGCCGTCAGTCAGCATTGGCGGTTATCCTGGTGACAGTGCTCTGCTACTCTCTAACGCCATGGACAAAGCCAATGTTGTTTGGTCAAAGACTTCTGGTGGGCATCAGTTTCATCGTAAACTCAAAGTAGCCGATGAGAGCTTGCGCTGCAAGGGGAAAGAATCCGAGCTGACCGCGGTATCAGTGTATGCATGCAGTAAAAGATCAAAATGTTTGTCTGTGAAACTACTGGTGATACCGCTCACTGTAGTAGCTGGCCGGTATATTGTATATACCTCTAACCACAAATCTTTGTTATCGAGAACTTTATAATTAAGTTGTCATGACGTACTACTATTTCCAAGAAAGGAGGGATTTGTCAAATAGATTTATTTCAGACACTACACAAACAATACCTTCACATTTCGTTGCGTACTGTATAATCTCTACTTATCAGACGTGAGGGAGGAACAATTTTATTTATATCTTAATTTGATTTGAAAACAACACATATTCTTGGAAAGAGTTGCTTTGGCTTGAAGATGATTCCACAAAGTATTCAAATATTCATATATGCAATTGATGACGCAATGATTTTCAAATATAACCGATTAATTGGAAAAAAGAAACGTTAGAAGACACTAATATAAACCATAGGGAATCGTCTAATTTACTACTCTTAACTTCATGCAATCGAGCTGTTTGGTCAAATGAAAAGGTATTACTTACGAGCTAAGGCTGGTAAATTACTATTATAGCTTATAATTAATATATATGTGTTTCCTGCTTCAGGAAGCCTGGAGATTTCCTAGAATAATTGTTCTGATATTGTCTAGTCTCCCGCAAAAAACAACATAAAAATTAAGGCACGGCAAATCCCTAGGAAAATAACAGGTTGATGCTGGGCACACCATTCAGCATGTTTATTTCATTTCCTATCTTACAATTAACTAAGAATAGAAGAAACTATAAAACCAAAAGGTAAGGCTAAAATGATTGATGCCGCGAAAAAAATAGAGGTCAAATTTAGCGCTGGGGACAATGCCTAACTAGACACATTAATATTTGTGTCTCGCTAACTGTTTGGCAAACAATCAAAATAGCCAACGGTTGCCTGAAGCATTCATTAATTGTGAATTTAAGGAAAACATCCTGGTTTCTTGGGAAGTTCAAAGTACTAGTTCAAAACCTTCAAGTTGGTGCAGGTGTTTGACAAAGATAACATCCTGGTTTCTTGGAAAGTTCAAAGTACTTTAAAATCCTTCAATTTAGTGCAGGTGGTTGACGAAGATAAAAACGTTTGCCTGAATCGAACACAGTTTGAATTGAAGATGTGTTCTGACCCTACGAGTTAATTTCAGTTTGCATATAACGACTTTAAAAACGTCCTATTTGTGGAAAAAATCATCTAGACAGCACACAATTTCAAAGAACCTTTAAGGGTTTTATAGCTTAAGAGCAATAAAGAACATGGCAGCTGCCGATGCAGCTTCTTCTGCTGGCGCATCTGGATCATCTGTGTATGCTGTATCGGAAGAAAAGACAAATGGAACAAGACTGGCACGATTACTGGTTGACGGAGGAACACATGTTCTTAGAAAGGTTTTACATTCTGTTCATCCACCTGCGACATTACACCACGTATTAAACAACAATCTTCCCAAGCTTCAAAGTCTGAAATCCAGGCATGTAATATTTGATGACCAGTGGGAAAAGTTATTTCCTACTTCAGGTGACCCACCAGACTCGAAAACGTTCGACATAATATTGTTGCATTTATTGCTTCGTGAAATCTGTCATCTAACGGCGCCCACAACAGGATGGCACAAAATGCCGGCGGATGGTGATGTCAGTCGTGAAACAAACATCGTCCGAATCAAATGCTTCAGAAATGAGCTGTGTCACAGTGTTTCCACCGGTATTTCTAATGGCGAATTCGAAGACAAGTGGAGCAAGATATCCACGTCTTTAGAGTCACTTGAAACTAGTGTCTACCGAAAGAAAATACAGGACCTGAAGACCGATCCTATAGATCACGACACTCGACGAGCGGTGGCGGAGCAAGTCGAACAGTGGAGGAGAGTGGAACAACATGACGAGTCAGACGACGCTACTTCTAACTTTTGCAGCTTTCTTCCAGACAAAGTACCAGAGAAACTTATGTTTGGTCGTGAGAAAGAAATAAAGGAAGTCAAAGAAATTGTACAAACTGGCACAGTGCCTGTTGTTCTGATAACCGGAGGACCGGGATTTGGAAAGACAACTGTGGCTAACGAAGTGGCTCATGAGCTAGCCAAACCAGAAAACGAGAGGACTGTCTTGTTTTGCAGTCTACTGACACAGAGATCCTTCAATGAAGTAGCCACAGAAATGATCCATTCATGCGGTACAATCCACACAAAAGCGCCAGAGAATCCGGAGCAGTGGCTCAAAGACTGGAGCAAGCAGATCCAAACGCAAGTTACGTTTGTCCTCGACAATGCAGATGGTGTCCTTGAGTCGAAAGATCGAGGTTTGTTCCTAAACATCTTACACGCGGTAAGAATATTGTCGAAGCAAAAGGTGACATTTGTCACAACTACAAGAAAAACATTTAAAGATCCCAATTTGCAGTTGAGGGAAGTAAGACTAAACCCGGTTTTAGCCGATGAGGCGAAACATATTCTTGTCTCTCAAATCTACGATAATGATATGCGAAATAAGCTTTGCAAGACAGAAAGATTAGTTGAGCTATGTGGCGGGATTCCATTGGCGCTTTGCATTGTTGGATCACTGCTCTCCGACTTCACGGAAGAAAAGCTAATAAAGCACCTGGAGGAGCAGCCTTTGACTGTTCTGAAAGACGATGAAACATCAGTAGAAAATGCAATCAAGACCTCATTTGACCTTCTGACTCAAGCTGAACATAAAGAAGCCTTCGTTCTTCTGTCTCTGCTCCCGGTTTCATTTACATCAGATGCCGCTGAGGCTGTTATGGAAGCATGCTCGATTCCTGGAACTCTGCCTGGTTCCATCCTTCGCTCCCTGAAAAACAGATCACTTCTCGAGCAACCAAGCCCCCGAATGTATCAGATGCATCCGCTTATTCAAGCTTTAGCAAAGAAGCTTGGTGATGCTGAGTATCCCCATCTTGTTACTGCGGTGGACAAATTGGCGTGTGCTCACTTTATGTCTCGCCTGGCTGAAAATGCCAATAGGTACTGGAGTAAGAACACTTGCAGAGAGTCAGTTGAGGCATTTAACGCGGACAGGCACAATTTCGAGTATTTTCTTCAAATCTACGCTCAAAGAAGGGAAAAGAAAGCTGGCGATATCGTGGAATCCTGTAAAACTCTTCTCGATGATTTTCCTCAAAGGTGCATGTATTTAGAAATGTGTGTTCTTCCGAGATTTTACATTTCCATCCTAGAAAGGTTGTTGGAAACGTTTGACTCGGAAACTCAACCAGTGCACAGAGTGGAACTTTTGTGCCTTCTTGGGCATGAAGTTAGAGAAGTAGGCGACACAGCAAAGTACAATGCCTATATGGAGAAAGCCAGAAAGCTCTATGAAGAAAACGGTACTGATTTTGAGACAAAACCGTTATCAGAAGTCATTTATCTTCATAGCCATGCCCGATTTCTTTCAGAAAGCAAAGTACCAGATGAACCTAAAAACGTTTACTTGAAATCACTGCAGATCTGCAAAGAAAAACTCCCTGAACATCCTGAAAGAGCAGCAACATTGCTATTTGCTGGACGACACGATAAACGTCGCAAGGAAAAGATTGAGGCTGACCAAAAGATCAAGCAAGCATGGCAGCTTTTCAGTAAGTGTCTTGGTGAACATTTTATGACTGCACAGTGCCTAAAAGACTTTGCCGACTTACTTTTCTTTTCTGGAAACAAGACTGAACTGGATAGCGCACTATCGTATTACCAAAAGGCTCTAGAAATGATGAAAAAATTGGGGATGGATGGTCATAAAGAGAGTATTCTGACTCTAAAAAACTACGGAGCTTGCCACAAGAAGAAAGGTAACTTTGAAGAAGCAAGAAATCTACTCGAAAAGGCGGAACGCGTTGCCGAGCGAAAACTAGATGAGGATCACATGTGGAAAGTCATGGTAAAAACTGAACAAGCTCTCTTGCATGAAGAAGAAGGAAAGGAAGACCAAATGGAGGTGGCGATGAAAGAAGGACTTCAAATGTGTTACAAACTCCGACAGACTGTAGAACAACTTGGCAACAAACATCTGATACGGAAAACTCTAAATCGCTATCCAAAGTTGTTTCCAAAAGAAAAATCCCTTGTTGAAAGGCACATGTGCCCTCTGTAACTCGAGCAGAAATAAATGAGGATAGGATAATTACTTCAGATGTAAACTGTCAAACTGACTTTTTAAAAGTAGCTTATCCTCTTTAGGATGAGTTATATCACATGTTTGCCATATATAAGAACCGTTTTGTCGGCACTGTTATTACTACACGTTGGGCTGACTTTCACAATAATTACATTGGCGAAAGAAATGAACGAAGACCTATCTTTTACATAGGTTCGCTAATTTCTGTTTTATTTTAGAAAAAAAAACAAAGTCGTTATAACTTGAGCTATAAACTTACTTTATCTGCGGCGAGGGAAAATACGAAAAGACACTGATCCTCACCTATGCAGTGGTATGCTAATACTAATTTTGTTCGCGTTACGATTGACGAAGATATTTTTCTCGGAAAAGTACTTTAGTTGTATAGCGTCTCTGAAAATTAAAATGTAGAGCTAGTGTAAGATGTCCGTTTCTGATGGAAATATAACCGCTGTCGTTATTAGGGTCGTCACGCAGCGCTTGCGTGACCACCCTAATAATGGCCGCGAAGGAGACTAAGTAGTTCGTGGGTGTCCTTCAAACAAAAATTCCTACACGCGCTCTTTTCAAAGAAATACCCACAAACTATGTATTAGTAGAAAGGTTATGAAACGTAGAATTTGTTTAAATTATGCTACATTTTAGTCTTTAATTTCGTAAGGCGGCGGAAGCGCGTAAATGCCAAAATGACAGAGTGAAGCGTTGCGTCGAACTATTGGGGAATGAAATACGATCGTTGATGCAAAATAACTGTGCAGTGTTAATGACAAAGCATCAATCGCTCAAATGTTGTCAGCATTTTCTTGTATTTATTTTGGTTATATTTTTATAGATCTGTCAAGTTCTAGTATCAAAACATTCACAAAAGGTGTTGCGTTACGGGCCGCTTTTGTTCCTTATCTATCAGTGATCATGAATGTTCTGTTCAAAGTTTCCGGGAATTCATCTATCTTACATACCCCTTTAATTCATTTAAAGAGGAGGGATTCTTTTAAAAAGCGAGTGCGAGTTTTCACCCGCTAAAGATTTAAACATATCACGCCTTCTCAGAGAGAAATGCCACCACCAAAAGCCGCCAGCCAATGAAATAACAGAACCCCTAGCGTTCGCGTTAGAGACAGCGGCGGACGTATTTTTATTCTATCGTTGAACGTTCGGCTAGAATCGCGTCATTGCTTGCTATCCGAGAAAATGAACTTTTAAGTGAGCTCAATATTGTAGTGCCATAGGCATACCAGAATTTTGTTTATTTATTTCAAGTTCTTGTAAGAGGCTATGCATTGAAAAAAAAAAATCAATATACAAGAGTATTTTTCCTGATATTGCCTAGGGAAGAATTTTAATCTGGCTACGGCCGTGAAATGAAAGCATTATGGCGAAATGATGCAATGTCACTAACAGTATACAGTTTTGCGTCATTGGCTGTAGTCAGTAACCATGGCCATGCACGAGATAGAGCTTAGTTGTCGTCTATTGGTGGAAGCATTGACCACTGTCTAAAATAACAGGCTTATGCTAATTTGACTCGCGAGTTGAAAACATCTCTCTTTCTCGGAAACTGAAAGTTCATTACCATCAAGTTATTTCCTAACAGCTTTGGACGACCTGGTTTGCCCCTTCTACCAACGCATTGATGGAATCTTATGGCAAAATATTTGTTCAAAGAAGTCAGACATTTGGGTAAAAATGAAAGCATTTATAGCGAAATCGAAACAGGCGGAAAACAAATTTCGCTAGCAGTTTACAGTTTTCAATCATTGTCTGTAGTCGGTAACCATGGCCATGCACAAGAGCTCAGTGGTGTTCTATTGGTGGAAGCATTGACCCCTGTCTTAAATAAGAGAGGCATATGCTAATTGATTGACAAACGAGCTGAAACCAACTGTCGTCTTTCTCGGAAACTGAAAGTGCTTTATCATCAAGTAGTTTCTTGATATTTTAACACGTTTTACTAGAAACGAACCGAACGGATCTAACACATCTGATACACTTCGAAATGGACTTAGTGGTCCAGGCTGCAGCCATGTAAGTCATGTAAGGCTTAATTCGAACTTAGAGCTTGGAAATCATTTTGAAAACGACATTTATCGGAAGAGGTGCTTTGACAGTATATTATTTCGAGTAACAAACATGGCAGCTGCCGCCGCAGCTTCTTCTGCTGGATCATCGGTGTATGCTGTATCGGAGGAAAAGACGAATGGTGCAAAACTGGCACGATTACTGGTTGATGTAGGAACACATGTTCTTAGAAAGGTTTTACATTCTGTTCATCCACTTGCGACATTACAGCACGTATTAAACAACAATTTTCGCAAGCTTCAAAGTCTGAAATTCAGACGTGCAATATTCGATGACCAGTGGGCAAAGCTATTTCCAACTTCAGGTGATCCACCAGACTCGAAAACGTTCGACATAACGCTGTTGCATTTATTGCTTCGTGAAATCTGTCATCTAACGGCGCCCCCAACTGGATGGCACAAAATGCCTGCGGATGGTGATACCAGTCGTGAAGCAAACATCGTCCGAATCAAATGCTTCAGGAATGAGCTGTGTCACAGTGTTTCCACCGGTATTCCTAATGGCGAATTCGAAGACAAGTGGAGCAAGATATCCACGTCTTTAGAGTCACTTGAAGCTAGTGTCTACCGAAAGAAAATACAGGACCTGAAGGACGATCCCATCGATCACGACACTCGACGAGCGGTGGCGGAGCAAGTCGAACAGTGGAGGAGAGTGGAACAACATGACGAGTCAGACGACGCTACTTCTAACCTTTGCAGCTTTCTTCCAGACAAAGTACCAGAGAAACTTATGTTTGGTCGTGAGAAAGAAATAAAGGAAGTCAAAGAAATTGTACAAACTGGCACAGTGCCTGTTGTCCTGATAACCGGAGGGCCGGGATTTGGAAAGACAACTGTGGCTAACGAAGTGGCTCATGAGCTAGCCAAACCAGAAAACGAGAGGACTGTCTTGTTTTGCAGTCTACTGACACAGAGATCCTTCAATGAAGTAGCCACAGAAATGATCCATTCATGCGGTACAATCCACACAAAAGCGCCAGAGAATTCGGAGCAGTGGCTCAAAGGCTGGAGCAAACAGATCCAAACGCAAGTTACGTTTGTCCTCGACAATGCAGATGGTGTCCTTGAGTCGAAAGATCGAGGTTTGTTCCTAAACATCTTACGCGCGGTAAGAATGTTGTCGAAGCAAAAGGTGACATTTGTCATAACTACAAGAAAAACATTTAAAGATCCCAATTTGCAGTTGAGGGAAGTAAGACTAAACCCGGTTTTAGCCGATGAGGCGAAACGTATTCTTGTCTCTCGAATCTACGATCATGATATGCGAAATAAGCTTTGCAAGACAGAAAGATTAGTTGAGCTATGTGGCGGGATTCCATTGGCGCTTTGCATTGTTGGATCACTGCTCTCCGACTTCACGGAAGAAAAGCTAATAAAGCACCTGGAGGAGCAGCCTTTGACTGTTCTGAAAGACGATGAAACATCAGTAGAAAATGCAATCAAGACCTCATTTGACCTTCTGACTCAAGCTGAACATAAAGAAGCCTTCGTTCTTCTGTCTCTGTTGCCGGGTTCATTTAAATCAGATGCTGCGGAGGCTGTTTTGGAAGCATGCTCGATTCCTGGAACTCTGCCTGGATCCATCCTTCGCTCCCTGAAAAACAGATCACTTCTCGAGCAACCAAGCCCCCGAATGTATCAGATGCATCCGCTTATTCAAGCTTTAGCAAAGAAGCTTGGTGATGCTGAGTATCCCCATCTTGTTGCTGCGGGGGACAAATTGGCGTGTGCTCACTTTATGTCTCGCCTGGCTGAAAATGCCAATAGGTACTGGAGTAAGAACACTTGCAGAGAGTCAGTTGAGGCATTTAACGCGGACAGGCACAATTTCGAGTATTTTCTTCAAATCTACGCTCAAGGAAGGGAAAAGAAGGATGGCGATATCGTGGAATCCTGTAAAACTTTTCTCGATGATTTTCCCCAAAAGTGCATGTATTTAGAAATGTGTGTTCTTCCGAGATTTTACATTTCCATCCTAGAAAGGTTGTTGGAAACGTTTGTCTCGGAAACTCAACCAGTGCACAGAGTGGAACTTTTGTGCCTTCTTGGGCATGAAGTTAGAGAAGTAGGCGACACAGCAAAGTACAATGCCTATATGGAGAAAGCCAGAAAGCTCTATGAAGAAAACGGTACTGATTTTGCGACAAAACCGTTATCAGAAGTCATTTATCTTCATAGCTATGCCCGATTTCTTTCAGAAAGCAAAGTACCAGATGAACCTAAAAAAGTTTACCTGAAATCACTGCAGATCTGCAAAGAAAAACTCCCTGAACATCCTGAAAGAGCAGCAACATTGCTATTTGCTGGACGACACGATAAACGTCGCAAGGAAAAGATTGAGGCTGACCAAAAGATCAAGCAAGCATGGCAGCTTTTCAATAAGTGTCTTGGTGAACATTTCATGACTGCACAGTGCCTAAAAGACTTTGCCGACTTACTTTTCTTCTCTGGAAACAAGACTGAACTGGATAGAGCACTATCGTATTACCAAAAGGCTCTAGAAATGATGGAAAAATTGGGGATGGATGGTCATAAAGAGAGTATTCTGACTCTAAAAAACTACGGAGCTTGCCACAAGAAGAAAGGTAACTTTGAAGAAGCAAGAAATCTACTCGAAAAGGCAGAGCGCGTTGCCGAGATAGAACTAGATAAGGATCACAAGTGGAAAATCATGGTGAAGATTCAACAAGCTCTTTTGTATGAAAAAGAAGGAAAGAAAGACCAAATGGAGGAGGCGGTGAAAGGAGGACTTCAAATGGTTTACAGACTCGGACAGACGGCTGTAGAAAAACATGGCTCCGACTTACTGAAAATTCTAAATCGTCATCCAAACTCTAAACTCCAAACCGAAGTACACCGTCTGACGACTGAACCAATTGATCATGAGGGACTTTCGATGGGCAAAATTCTAAAGCAACCAATAGATGAGATGGGCAATAGAGACAAGATTCATCATCCACAGTCGTTCCCGGGGAGAGAATTTCCAAGTAAGTGACAGTTTCCAGAGCTTTAAATCAGTGTTCCTCTTGGTGCAATGCAATGGTTTGCCTAGTGGGAAGGTATTCTTTAAAAGACGGTTTGTCTATCTTCCCTTAAGTTTGAAAAGTTTGAAATTCCTCGCGTTTCGAGGGATTGCAATTTGAAAGGATATCGTAGCAGCGTTAACGGTGGACTCCCGTAAGTTTATTTCTTTGTCTGATTGTTGCAAAATAATTGTGCCTGAGACCGAGGTACATTGATGTTATTGTGATTCCTATATGCAGTCATGTTCTTGTTCTTATTTTCAGGGAATTTGCGTGGTCCAGATGGTCGATCCAGCAGAGGTCAGTGACAAGTAATCAAGAACCACTTCAGCGTTAGATATAGAAATAGATCATAGATGTAAATTTAATTTTTGGCAGCTATTTCCTGTCTAGTTAAAATTTAATTCCACTGTTTACTTTGTGTCCATTTAGGGGCCTCTGGATAAAGCCCTAACAATCTCCACAAAATGAATTCTTCCAGTACCACCTCTCACCACGGGGAGAATCTGTCTTTTGCACAGGTTTGCCGGTGGTTGGAATATCCCGCCCGTATAGTAATCGGAAATTTCGAAAAATTTCCCATGTATTTAGAGGCTGTTGCCGCCATAACTAATCCTATTAATCTGACGGATATCAAACTTGTCTCAACCGTTTTCCACCCGAGCATCAAAGAGAGAAAACGGACTTGGAGAAAGCCTAACAATTTCATTGTTCTTTAGGAAATGTTTACAGTCAAGACAGTCGGCGCAATGTTCCACAGGGTGATGACTCCTGGACAGCTGTGGGCAGAGGACAGAGAAAAGCAACTGTAATATGTTAATTTGTTTATCATATCAAACGCGAGGCTGTATGTCATCCCGATAATCAATATTATATGAGAAATGAGACTTGATTAAATAAGCCGTTACAAAGCTTCTTATTTTAATCCAAAATCTAGCGCTAGTAACAACGGAAAGGTACTGGAGAAAAAAAAGAACATGCTGCGCGGGGTTTGTTTGTCGATGACTCCTTGCGATCAAGTACTGTAAAGTATGTTATCAACAATGTACACTAAAAACTTGTTCAAATTTCTCTGAGACACCTTAAACGATTAGGAACAAACAGATCAAATTTGGGGCGAAAAAGGTGAAGTAGGTTTTATTTCTCTCCGTACTTATAAAGAGTCTGGGTGACTTACGGTTTGAGCTGACACGGTGTTCGAACGTGTTGAAACATACTGTGATCGCGACCCCCTTGCAATGGAGCAAATTTCTACTTGGTCAACCTTTGCTCTAACGTTATTTGTTATTGTCAAACAGCTCGCTAAGCGCACAAATGCATATGCGCATGTTATTTACTGATATGACACTCCCCTGCTTCTCGTCACCATTTTCCCCGCAGCGATTCATAAATAACGTTTTGAAAAACTTGAGCAAATGTTTTGTTACAAATCTGTTGTTTGTAACCTGCATAGAGGTGTTTTAATTCTGCTTTATTTTAAGGCTTTGTTCGATTATATTTTTATCTCAACTCCTTCGAAAGAAGGCAACGCAATGGTTAATTAAGCAATTGCTGTCAAATGAAACATGTTTGCCCTTAATAGGCGCCTTCCTCAGTGATTGGACAGTTAGTAGTCAATATGTCTGTCCACCGTTGGGCTCCTATCTGGCTCTTTGCATTAATATCTTTATCTGTTTGTAGAATATCAATATTGAATTTTGCCTTAAGCAGGGCAATTCGGCATCACAGATCACTGCTTCGTCCAGTCGAAACTTTGATGGAATTCAGGAAGAACTTAGGACTCTTCTATTGGAGAAGAAAGCTCCAGACGAAGAAGTATTCGAATGGATCAATGTAAGTGTGTTGCATCAAAAAAGTATAAGTGAGAAATGTCGTATCATTGTTGTTTCTCGATTGCATGAAAACGTCGTCTGATTTCTTATTAACACCGGGTCTCTAAGGTAGAGCTGTAAATATTGTATCACTGTATTTTCTCGATATAATGCCGGGCAAAATAAGCTTCTGGATTAATGGCAAGATATCACGATGGCTACCCGTTCGATTTAAGGTGCGCGCGCTTCGCGCTTGGGCCTTAAATCGGGAAAAAACCTCGGACCGTAACTTACAGTATGGACCGAGAAGACGAGGTTAGTAAAAGGTATATCAGTAGCAGGTTATGTTGGAGTATCGTCATCAGCTAGCACCATCCTAAGCAGGCCAATCAACTCATATCAACTCTTCCCTAATGCCGTGCAAAGATATGTGCATTTTATGGTGATAAAAGTCAATGTGGCTGACTTATTTCCTTTTCGCTAGGAAAATCTTAATCCAGCGGATACCAGAAAGATTCCGTTCATTAGAGCTCTGGTAACGATTGTCTGTGAAGACGCAATGGATAGAGGTAAGTTACCACGGTTGCGGGTTTGGCTGTTCTGCTTAGTGAAAACATTCTCTTACTTATTTGTTTTCCTTTGTTATCTCCAAAAGAAGACGGAGGCCATTGTAAATGCAATCTTGGTCGCTTGAAGAGCAGAAGAAATCTCCTCCGAAAGTATATTGACGACGATACCAATCTAGAGCTCCAAGCTCTTTTTGCGGTACAGGCACTCTTTGTCCAGCTGGACTACCCACCAGGTACAAATGTATAAACTTGTTGCTTATCTACGATCTTGTCCCGTTTAACAGTCTATTTTAATTTGCTGCGTGATTTAATCGAGATAACAGCTCGAGAATAAGCTGCGCACTGAATTACTCCTCTACAAATTTCCGTGCGAGCAAAAACTAAGTGTATCGAGCTTTATGCAGGCCACATTCGCGAATTCTAGTTTAACCTCCAGTAACTTCCGCTACGATGTTCTGAGAAGCAGGACCTTAGAGAATCTGGAAACGAAATATTTCATGGATTTTGGGGCAAGGTCCAGTAAGGTGACTCGGTGTGTGTGAGTTGAACTTTTCTGTGAAGCTTTTACTTTCAAATCATTAGAAAGGTCTAGCAATCTGATTTCTCATTTTGAAACAAAATATAGAAAGTGATAAAATTCTGAATTTAAGTTGTCTCCTCGCCTCTGGTTGGCCTCTCTCTCGGGAAATGAAAGACTGGAGGGGACGGCTGAAATACAGGTGATGGCAAACAATTAATAAAGTTTCTTCTGAAAGAAGTCTCTTATGGTACTGGCTTTGTGTTTGCTGTTACAAGATCGATCTTGAAGCAGAGCTAACTCAACTCTTGAAATCTATTTTTTGCCACGTCTTTTAAGCAGCAATCGCAGAACACTATTGGATTCTTTTTAGCGGAGCCCAAGCGGATCCCCATACTCGTATAGGAAAGAAAAGGAAACCCACGAGTTGATTTTCTCATGGTTATCATGGCTAGCGGTATTGCTCGTGGGCGCGTACGCACGACGGCGACGGCGACGGAGTCGCGCAACATGGCGGCCATACTTCAAATAATAGTTTGACAGAGATATGCAGCCTTGGTTTACCGTGTACTTCTTTGATATTGGACATCCAAGTTATGATCAATTGACACCTGTCAAAACAAGGTATCCGCTGACCAGTATCACGTGACCACATCGCGAGCTCAAGTATACAGCTCATCGAGGTTGCGTGTTTTTTTAAAGTTGACCGCTGACCAAGTTCTGGTTTTCGAATAGATCGCGGGCTCATCCCAGGTTAACTTGTTGAAAACAGGGCAGGATTGTTCGGAAGCCGGTTAAAGCTAACCCAGGATTAAAAGTTAACCGAATTATAACTTTTTCTTCTATGCAAATGTTTTTTGCTGCTTTGTTTTGTGTATATAGTGATTATTAAAACTCAAAACAGAAGGCCAAGCAATATGCACAAAACCTCAACGCAGTTACGAAACTCAAATCAAAATTCCATTTTTTCCTGGGTTAACTTAATTTGGAAGAAACAAAACACAAACCGCGGTGATAAACATGGAACCAAAACGCATGTTAAACAAAGTTAATTTCCTTGACGTTTCGTATGTACAACATACATCTTCAGAAGTGACCGTTAACTAGTTTATCACCGCAGTTTGTGTTTTGCTTCTTCTAAAGCTACGATGGCCAAGGAAAAAGAGTTTTTATAACTTAATTTGGCTCTGAACAACCCGGCCCAGGAGCTACGCTTTTAGGCTGGCCTAAATCTATATATTATTTGATGCATGTTGGAAATGGCAAATTATACCCATGGCTCCCTCTCTCTATCATTGGTGCAGCGATATTTTATAAGCCGCACTTTCGAAAGTAGAAAGCCTCTTACGCAGACGCTCAATAGGCTCGTCACGCAATCTTTGGGGGAGGAGGATTGCGTGACGCGCCCAGAAAGTAGACGGCATTTTGAGGCCCTTCGGATGTACCATATCACGGCTCGGCGACCCACCCAGCCCCGCTTTAGCGATCTGTGTTTGGTGCACGAAACTTCTAACGAAACGTTGTATACGTATTCTGTTTCTTGGGAGGCTGGTATCTTTTTTTCGTTTAATCGAATTTTTTTTTTTTTTAACTCATCCAGGTTTCATCAAGACGTATTTTGACAGTTTGTATGACGAGGAGATCATCACAGAGGAATCATTCAACACCTGGGAAAGCAGTGTTGAAGAGGAACGAGGCAAGGGCGTGGCCATAGTCGCCAGTGCTGAATTCTTCCGCTGGCTTAGAAGCGCAGCTGAAGAGCCTGGTGAGGAGAGTTAAGAAATTCATCGCGAAGTTGAATAACTGGCACTTAAAAATGCACTCAGTGATCGCATGAAACTTCAAGAGCAGATATACACCGTGAAATCCTGGTGTTTAGTTTCTGCGTTTTCATTTAATTTTTTTGTGGGATTTTTGGGTGGTGACGAATAAACCTTAGCCTTAATTAACGTTTTATAATGAGTACTTTACTCTTTACTCTTTACTCTCGACCACCAAAACAAATGCACGGTTATCAAGTTCAAATAACGTTTGCCAAATTGGAACATTTTAAATTATACGTACAGTTTACATAAAGATCAGGTTTTAATCTTATCTCAATCTACGCTACAGCTGCTGCTGTTGTTTTTAGTCCGAGGAGATACGTTTTCTGTGGCCAGACTGACTCGTCCCCAGTCGTCTTTTTGAAATCTCATACAGCGCGTGCGGAACGGGGCGAGTTGGGAGCGCAGGATGAGATCATCACCCCTTGCTCACCTTTGTGCCACGTGTATAAAGACGACTGGTGACGAGTCAGGTAACCAGACTGATGCGTTTATTACCAGATTCATACAGAGCAGCTTTCACTAGAATGTCGAGATTAATTGCATTTGCTTTGGTTTGCATTACAACGCTAAGCGAATGGCTTAAAAAAAAACTCGTGCCACATCGTCATGCAATCAAAAGTAAAACCAAAACCAATTATTACTCGCACGCAAACGTTTTCCCGCGCTTCGCGTCAGCGAACGTGTTTGCTTCGTGGCTTGATTGGTTCATTGGATTGTCTGTATGCTTTGTGATTGGCCAGAGCGAATTCTTTAATTTTGGTTTCAAGATACTCGGTTGAAAACTGCATTATGGAAAGCGGGCTCTTATAAGTAGTTTTTACTGTATATTGTTCAGTAGTCTATTATGTGCAATTTTCACTACTAATGCATGGTTAGCAGTGAACAGTCAGGCGTGCTTAAGTTCACGCGAAAGGCATTCTTTTCGGCAATAGGCGATGTTCGGGTTTGTTGTCATTTGTTCCTTTTTTTTGATTTATCACGAGTTTAAACAATGAAACTACAGTAGGGAAAAGGAAAAGGAATTAATTAATTAGAAGAACAGCATTGAAACATGTTTTAGCATGTCGGTTTGTTTGTATTATTTTAAGTGGAGTTTTACGATGATAGGTAGACCACTGGCAAAGGAAAAATTAGATTTATTTGCCGGGGTGTATCGCACTGGAATTTTAAAGCAGTTACAATTCAGTTCAGCAGTTCACCCGAGGCCCAAGCGATAGATAAAGAAAAGAGAAACGAAAATCGAGGGATATGATTTTTTAATTCAGCGGCCTGACATACATTTGCTCTAACTCCACCCACCCCCCCCCCCCCCCCTCCCCGCCTCCGTGCCCAAACTCGAGCATAGGAGCATATAGATCGTTTTCACGTGACGTCGTCACTTTCTAAAATCCAAAACTAAAGAGCCACCAAAGTTTTTATCCTCGTCCGGCATAAGAGGCGGTATATTTATATCCGTTTACAGTTTTACAGCTCAATAACGTGCTTCGTTTGGAATCCAGAGCATTTTGAATTTCAGGGTTATGGAGATGCGTGACCCAAGGCTACGATCGAAGTTCGTCGAAAAATACATATTTATCTCATGATTTTGAGCCTTTTTAGAAGTTAGAGCATTAGGAAAAGTGCTTATGTAAATGCTTGTTTGATCAGTACTGATAATCAGTCGCCTAGATAGCCAAAGGAAGTTCCAGATGTTTACACTATTTTCCGGCCGCCATATTGGTGTACCACGGAGGTACACCAACATGGCGTTTTCATACTGGGCTCTGTAAATATCTGTGAAACATTTCGACGAATATCTGAAGTTTGGGGAAACACACAGGCCTAAAACTTGGAGAAGTGTCTTATTTAGTTATCTTCTATAACATCATAGTTTCATAGCTTTTTCCAAAAAATGGTTTTCGATTTATTTTTTTATTGCGTGACAGTGAAAACGATCTATTAGTCAAAGTGATTTAAATTTGTTTGAATTTGTTACTCGAGATTAATTGACCTCCAACTGTGAATCGTCTGAATAAGTTGTTAGAAGTATATTCGAGGACGAAATAATTATGTCTTACCGCAAAATAACTGACTAGCCCTATGTCAGAACGTGTAGAACAACTGTGGATAGGTTTTGAATAAAAATTATAATTCTTGTGCGTCAACTTAGATGTTACCATGGTAATCTGTATTTTCAGTCTGCCTTCTGTACACTCTCTCTTGATAACAAGATAACCAATCATGCGGTATATTATGTTTCCCACCTCAAAATTAATCTTTATCGATAAAATAAAAAAATATACATGGATTGTTGTTTCTCCTTCAAGTCTTATGTCAGGGAAAATTTTATTCCGCAGTTAAATCAACGGGTTCGCTTTTGACACTTTCGGGTTGAATTTTACGCAGTGCAACATCGCCTGGAACAACATCCTTGTGAAAACCCAGATCTATTGAAGGCGCTCCGGACTTTGCCAGCGGTAGCTGTTCGGATTTCACGTAAACCTCGCTGCCGAAATATTTGATCGGTTCTTCGCATCGGTGCTCGGTCCTTCGCCTGAGTAGAGGCAGTAACAGGGCCACAGAAATGAGCAAACCTCCGATAGAGAGGACTGAAAGTCCTGAAATGACAAAAATATCAATGAAAAGATTGATCTGATGCAATTCTTTTCTTTCCTCGTGCGACACATGGGAGTGGCGACTTTTTTGAGGCTTTTGAGGCACCATAAACCCCATCAGAATTGCTATGACCCCGATTATCAACAGTACACAACCACAAGCCACTCCCCAGTTACAACATTCAGATGATTGCGCTCCTTTTGAGCGATCGGGGGCGCAGTCACAACACGGTCCCTGCTGGGGTATCGGTTCGTACATATGACGGTGGTACCCTCGTATGAGACCTAATCGTGGACCGTGACTACTGTCCGTTTGGTAATAATATGGTGCCAACGCGCCAGAATTTTCGCGGTAAGCCGAGTGGAGCGGATAAACAGTCCCGTTAACTCCACTGTTCGCCGCTCTGTGGCTTGAATAAAAATCGACATTGTTTGTCGCCGTAGCTTGGTGTGTGATAGATTGATATCTCCTTTCTTGATCGTGGGCCATTTTGCATATTTCTTGCGGAGCGATCTTGCATGATCAATATGTCGCTGGCGCCATCTGTTAGGGCGAGGACTTCATCCTCGCGTTTTCAGAGCAGTAGAGTTAACACAGAGAAACAGGTGAATTTAAAAGACGATAATCGTGTTGCCATTGCGGAACTAGGCCCATCCCATGTAAAGTGTTTGCCGCGGTTGCCTTCGGTCGGAGATCGGCGCCAGTTGAAATAAAATAATCTCGGTCTTTTTCAGAAAAAGGAAAAAAAATCCGTCGCAATCAGTGGAAAAAATGGTTCCTTCTATGACTTGACTACGCCTTTAAAGAGTGGGAAAAGCCCAGAGTTTTTAAACAAGCCACGAACGTCTTGTAGCTCCGTGAATGTATATTCTCGTTTTTCCTGTTAAATGATAATAACTGATGGGAAAGCATATCTCCATAGCGCCTTCAAGCCCTTACTGGTATTTACCCGCATGCCAGTTGAATAATTCATGATATCTCATAATAATGTCAGTGAAACAGTGATCTGATTGGTCTGTTGTACAGTAGACAATAGGTCCATTTGGTCAATTTTATTGAGTTAATGTTTGTTCAGATGAAAGAATATAAAACTAGTATTTCTCTATCTTTGTTGCTAAAGCTGCCAAAATAGACAGCAGACGGCCTTCACAATTATCTATTCAAACTTTTGGTGAAGACAACGTAAAAAAAAAAAAGAATTCTTGACTAGTTAAAAATAGGGTATAATTACATACTATATCAAAGAGTTTAAATTAAGTTTGAACTAGAAGTATATGTATCATTTCAAAATAAGAAAAAATTTTAATTAACCGACCAAAGTCAATCAAAAAATTAAAAGAAATGTACTTTGCCTAATTCTCAGCGTTGGATATTTGACACTATGCCATAAGAACAGCTGGTAATGTTTCTGCCACTTGAGCTGCGAAATATTTTAAGTTAGGAATTGCCGAATCGATTGCTGAGCTGACAAGTGCCAAAATGTGTTAGCCTCTTCCAATCCCTATATGACCGAATACACCAAATAAGTGCAATGGAGATTGAGTGGGTATTTGGTCTTTGGATCAATCGGAGGTCAGTAGACGACAATGCAACATACAGGTTGCTCGAATAACTCGATTGAAGATTTCTTAACTTTGCTTATGAACAATAGATATCCCCTTGTCTCCTTAACAATAAATTAACTCATTTTAAAAGTAACAAATGTTTCCCGACGTCTTACTAGCCTCAATTTAATTAAATTTCTCTCTATAAGTCTAGTACCCATAAAGAGAAGGTGAAGCTCCGGGACCGAGAGACTTTGAGGAAGTCTGTTTAAAAAAAAAAATAAAAAAAAAATAAAAAAAATAGAAGAAATAAAAGAAATAGTGTCTCTTTGTTCATCTGGACGAGGCACCAAACTAGTGAGAATTTTTCTGAGAATCCACGAAGCAATGGAAATATTTGATTGTCCACAAAACATCGGCATATTTAGAATGACTGTGACGCAAAAAAATTCAATTTTATAATGTCGTAGGCAAATTTGTTCACTCATCACAAAAGCAGTAAGACGGTTTTTGTTCTCTTTGTTAGTCCTGAGCATATTGTGGCACAATTTAAGTTACTGTAGCCATGATAGTAACAAAACTGAAGCATAATGAGGACAATATAAAAACAGATACCGATATAACGTAGGATGATTTCTTTTAAAAGTGTGACTATATTTCGGCCGGCCAAACCAGCCTTCATCAGGTACAAAGAGAATTTTACATTGGAAGGGGTGTTTTTGTAGTAAATTTGCGTAATACGGGAAATACGGTAAACTAAATATTAACTGATTGAAGATAATGAGGTAAAATGAAATGATGCATTGCATAATAATATGTTTCTTCGCGGATTGGGATCAATTGTTCTGGCTTTTTGAATTCAAAAAGCTTCCGTGGACTTCCGTGGCCTTGCGGACTGAGTATCGCTTTGAAAAGATTCTCCCCCCAGAAACGATTTTTTAGCATAAGGTGGACGACCCTCGTTTCTCGTTATCTCAAACATTCCAAATAAAATTAAGGAGGAAAATTGTTCGTTCTAAAAAATTATGTTATGAGACAGTATAAATGATTGTGCACAGCTTGCCGGTTTCACAACATATTTTCGTGCAACGTATAAAGAGAAACATATCTTTAAAACTGCGGGAACACACTTGCGTCAGATGGCTAGTGCAAATTTTTGCGGGGGTGTCATATTTTTGTAGGAAATCGTGGGAAAGTTTTATGCGGTTTCAAGGTCACGAGCTGACGTCATGTACGGCTGCATTGTATATTGGTTTTCCTTGGAAATCAAGATGGCGGAAAAGTGTGAAATGGAGATATGCTGTGTTCAGCTGAGAGCTGTAATTGTTTTGGCACAGTCCTGATCCCAAACGTCCCAATCACCACCTAATGTGATCGGAAATTACGTCGACGACATTATCGGGAAATTTTTGTTGGCCCCAACACCACTTGAGCCTTCGAATGACGGAGTCGCTAGTAGCCAGCGGAGCCTTACATGACAAGTGTAGGAATGATTGCACCAAGAGCGAAGTCGGACGTCTGAGAATCAGGCTTACTTCAGGTACTGCATCCCGCAGTTCCCTCCTGCTTCGTTTTCAATTTTTCACACCACATCGTCTCTTCTCACCATGTCAGTGAGCGCATAAGGTCGTCATCATTCTGTCACATGTCATGACATCAAGTGGCTCTTCAGGCTCCCAATCTTCATTTTTGACGGTGAGTATGATCGAGCACGATATTTGTTTCTGAGCTTCTTTAACCCGAAGACACTGGTATATGTTTTCTGGTTGTGTTTTCCATGCTCGGACATTGCTAGAGGCCATCAAGGCTTATAAAGGCTTTATGAAGTAAGTTAAATCGACGAAACTTAGCCGGTTTTCACTTCGGAATAGCCTGCAAGTAAGCCTATTGAAGCACAAGGAAAGAACAAAACGAAACTATTGAAATTATTTCAGTGGTCTTCTTGAGCTTGTGTTTGTGCTTTTGTCAATGGTTCAGTTGATTCCGTTTCCACCGCGAAATGAGCACTATGTTACTACAGACAACGAAATATGTGTTTTTGATTTTAATTTAATAAACTCTTAAAACCAGCAACGTATAAATTTAATAATATCACAACTTTACTTGCGTAGACGCAGTTGTAAGGCCTAAATATCTGTCGTAAATTTTTATTACTTAGCTAGTGGGCAAGTTCTAAATGGAAATGGGCCATACATTTCTGGAAAAGCAACTGAACTGCCAAACTTTTATCGGGGTACTAGTTTCAACTCATCTAATTAGCTTAAATGACGACCTGGTAAGGTATTGAATACAATGGACCATATGTGAAGTTTTTGTCAGGCCCCGTTTACAAGCAGGTAAGGTACCCTAGTACTAGGGGTACCCTAACAAGGGGGTCAAAGATAGCCCGGGGGTCAAAGATAGCCCGCGTTTACAAAGTGTTTCAGGTAGGGTTACCCTACTGCCCGGGACAACTCTAGCCGGTCACCCTTTAGTTTGGTTAACCAAGTAAATAATACACACAATCGATAAAAATTTGGTGCCAAAACCTATTTTCACTTGAATTACGTGGTTTATCACTTCCACTGAAATCATTTCAATTTCTAAGCTGAGCTGAAATCAAAGAGATATTTTTCTTTAGTAAGGGATGAATTTGACGGCAAAACTATAAACAATTCTGCAATGGAATATTTTGGCGACAGTTGGCGACAAACATTATTTCGAAAATTTTTTTCGCAAAAGCACCAAAAGCCGTTATTCGAATTTTTTCCTATCCAAAGCAAAACTAAAACAAAATACGAATTGACACGATGTTTGTTAAGTCATAATTTCTTTGTTTTGCCGGTATTTTTGTTTTAATCACATTTTGTTTCTTGTAACCCAAATAAAGTTTTCCCGGGTCGGCGAGTTGTCCCTAGCAGAGCCCGTTTACAAGGCAGGCAGCGTTACGCCAGTGCTACCTCCCTCTAAACAGGGCCTAAATTCTGATCATCACAAACACGAACAGCAAAATACATCGATAATTCAAGAAAAAGCGTCTTAAAAATAAGAGTAATTCTATCTTCAACTTGAGAGATCCTATATCATATTTTGAGGAATGTATTGCGTTACTCAAATCTGAGAGCAGCATGACAGTCACGTGACGCACACAAACAAACAGTATTTAAAATATTTGAAATCCTGCACACTTTACTTTTAAAATGAAGAATTCACTATTTCTGGCCTACTGTTTAAACTCTTTCAGGAACAAATAGATCAAAATCTGATTTCCAAGATCGGGGTGGTCTGATGTGCTTTCACGCATGACCAATGCTATGTTTTAAGAAAGGACAAAAACTTTTCCGCTGGCAATATTTTGTTAATTTTACCGCGGTGTCCCTTTAATATCCTTGAGACAGAAAAATTCGCTTTCAAAAGCATGCTGAATGTCAAGCCAGATTAAATGTTTGAAAGATCTGGTCGTAGATGAATACCGTCATAAGGTTTATAATTAAAGAACAGTCAGGGCTGTTTTGAAAAACATGCGCAAAGTATTTAAGCTTAATACAGTATTTCGGATTTTCTTTGATATACCAGCGACTTAGATATCAAACTCAAAAATTTACTGAAAATCAGTCTTCTAAAATCGTATTTCTTCGTTCAACACTATTGCTGTTCCAACTGAAAATGTTGAATACACTTTAGCGCAATACGGTAGTTGTACATCGATTGCTGGTCGAGGTAAACATTAAGACTAAAAGCTAAATAGATTACGCGACTAATTGCAGTGCAAGCTCTTTCCAGATAATCGTATTTGTTCTACAAACACTGGCAACCAACTCAGGCATACTAAGTGATAATAAATGTAAGCCTGCCATCTGGTCCAAGTCTTCCTTACCCTTTGCGAATTCCCGTAAGAGTTTTCCGCAAATTTTCGATGTACAAGCATGCCTCTCGTATGGTCTGCAGCTTCGTGATTCGCTTGTTTCCTCGTAAAGACGGAATTAATTCTTTCAGTTTCTTGTACGCAATCTGTTCGGCCTCGGTTCTTTGCTTATCTTTGACGGAATTTCGCTTACGCTTTTTCGTAGGCGTCTGCTGGTTAGGAACGATTCTTGTTTCACCAAATTTCGAATTCGCCATCTTTGACACTTCTGTTTGACTTTTTAGGTAAACAAAGTCTGGATTAATTCCTGGTATACCCTCATTTTCGTAGAGGAACTCTCTGTTTTCAGTGCACATAAGATTGTAGTCATAATCTGATATCCTAGAGTTATCCATAGATCTAAAACAGTAAGAAAATACAGGGAATTTTCAGGACCGAGTTAATACCAGAGTACATTTGAACACTGTTCAGTCAATCGCGCGTTTCCAGAGTAGTACAAAGGAAAATTTTAGCTTACATAAGAATTAAGCGAAGAGGATTTCTTAACACGTAATTGACCTACCGTCTCTCTTAGTTCCGTGTACAAGATGCTTTAAAATGGAGGTGACAGAAATTATCGTTCTATCGAGAAGCAAGGTTCTGAAGATCCACGTGGGCTTGGTGAAAATCAAACCTGACCTGTCAATCAAAATATTTTCACCGAGTACCTAAAAACGCCCATGGGGTGGGGGGGGGGGGGTGCACTCAACAGATCTCAACAAACAAAACACAAACCGCGGTGATAAACATGGAACCAAAACGCATGTTAAACAAAGTTAATTTCCTTGACGTTTCGTATGTACAACATACATCTTCAGAAGTGACCGTTAACTAGATTACAATCGAAATTTAAACGCGAAGAGAAAGAAAAAGACTGGTATCTAATAATATGTAACAAGACTAATAGTTAATAACAAACAGATGAGTGAAAAAAAAAAAAAATATTACCATAATAATTGATGGTGTTGCCATGGGCTCCCCTTTGGGTCCTGTCTTGGCCAATATTTTTATGTGTCATTTTGAGGAGAAGTGGGTGATGAATAACAGTGCTCGTCCTACCATTTGGTTCAGATACGTTGACGACACCTTCACCTTATTTGACAATAAGGACGCTGCTGTTAAATTTCTCTCTTATCTCAACGACCGACATGTCAACATCAAATTTACCATTGAATTTGAACAGGATCACGAACTTCCATTCCTTGATGTTCTTGTCAAACGCCATAACAATTCATTCTCAACATCCATTTACCGTAAGAAAACTTTCACTGGCCTTTACACGAAATGGGACTCCTTCACACCTCCCAAGTACAAGATAAACCTCATCCGCACCCTTACTTATCGTTGTCTTCGCATCTGTTCATCGTCTTCATCATTACAGTCTGCCTTGGATGATCTCAGGAAGCTATTGTCACGCAATGGTTATCCCCGTTGTATCATCACGTACAACATGAACGATGTAGTGAATAGACATCAAAACAAACCTAAAGACCCTATCACTACAGTTCCCAAGAGAGAAATCTTCATTGTTTTACCATTTTTAGGGTTCCAAAGTAAAGTAATTACCCAGCAACTTAAATCTTGTATCTATAAGTTTTATGGTTGTTTTAACGTTAAAATAATTTTCCGAAACACCCGCCGAATCAAATCTTTTTTCCCGTACAAGGACAGGTTCAGCCGTTCTCAGATGTCTAAGGTGGTTTACAAGGCAAGCTGCTGGGACTGTGATGATTTTTATATAGGAAAAACAAAGCGTCGACTACACGATAGAAAAACTGAACATTTTAAGGCCCTTGCTAAAAGCGGTCACACCTCAGCCATTGCGGATCACGTTACTTCCACGGGTCATAATATTAAATGGGACAATTTTGATATCTTAGCAACTGGTAGGTCAGATATACATTGTAAAATTAAGGAAACATTGTTAATTCGTGATTTAAAGCCAGCCTTGAATGAAAACGTTGGCAGTGAAAAACTTTTTCTTTACTAGCATTTTGTATTGTTATTATTATTATGGTAATTTTTTTTTTTTCACTCATCTATTTGTTATTAACTATTAGTCTTGTTACATATTATTAGATACCAGTCTTTTTCTATCTCTTCGCGTTTAAATTTCGATTGTAATCTAGTTAACGGTCACTTCTGAAGATGTATGTTGTACATACGAAACGTCAAGGAAATTAACTTTGTTTAACATGCGTTTTGGTTCCATGTTTATCACCGCGGTTTGTGTTTTGTTTCTTCTAAAGCTACGATGGCCAAGGAAAAAGAGTTTTTACGATTTAGATCTCAACAAAAATTTTATACGAGGAGGCCCCGTCCTGAGGTTCAAACACTTTTATTTACCGCTTTTGACAGAAAAGGTAACCCTTTGATACCTTTTTAAAGAACAAAGTATACTATAGCAGGGCTCCTGACTATAGGGAGTACCCACGGGTAAATTCTAAAAACGAAGACGAAGTATGAGTTATTAAACTAATCTTTCTTCCAGAAGGAACGTTGTGGCGAAAATTAAATCTGACAAAGAAAAATAGTGAACTGATTAAAAATCACTTACGTTTTAGAAGGTTTAAACCTCCGTAGCTCTTCTTCAATTACAACAGCGTCTACCAAATGGTTTAACGATCTTTAACAACAGAGGTAAAGCCACTTCTGTGAGTTGTCCTTCTGCGACTCAAATCGATTTTTGGCCTGAACTGTTAGCGGTAAAAAAAAAACTGCGCTCATCGCTTATCATATTTTCCTTGAGGAATCTCCTGATTTAGAGTGCAAACTTTCGAAATCGTTGCTTTCGCTGGCTGGATACTTGGACTTATTCCGTAAAGAGCTTTCATGGAAGTTCAAGATTCGTGGGCTATGCTCAAACCTGTCCCGCCACAAATAAGACCCCACCCCACTACCCCAGCACAGCAAGTTTGATTCTCGAGTCACGTGGTAGGTATGTCAAAATGGCGGCTTTCTGCAGGCATCAGGTAAAGGTAAGCAGATTTTTTCATTTTTAAGCGCTTGGTTTGGTGTCGAACGTATTTTCAGGTGAAAATAAGCAGCTGGATGTTCAAATTCAAATCGATAGGCTGACTAACAATTCCGTTTATAACTTTTACTATATTTGAAACCTCCTATGAGCGACCACCTCTCGTAAGCGATCACGATCACCTTTAAAGCTTTCGTTTTTTTTAACCTCCCGTAAGCGACCACTTGACAGATGATAAAGCGGAAATTGGATAATAAGTATAGGTAATCATACGGTTTTTCTCGTTCAATTAGGAATTAATTCGCACGAGTGAGTTTTTCAAAAAGCTGAAATTGCACGAACCGCTTCGGCAAGTGCAATTTCAGCATTTTGAAAAACTCACAAGTGCAAATTAATCCCAAATTGAACGAGAAAAACCGTATGATTACTTATTAATAATATTAACATGAAAAAATGCCCGTGGAGGAAGTGCTGGAAGATCTTTCTTGAAGCCATTTTTCTCATTCAAGAAAACCTTTCAAAGTTTCATCATCATTTTATGTGATATCATTGGCTTAGAAAATTTCCTTTTGTCTTTCAACCAATCATAACTCAGAATTACGATGTGTAATTTGCACTGGTGTTACACTTTTTGCACTGGTGTTACACTTAAACTTCACTGCTCTCAGCCAATCAGAATCGATTAATCTTTTCATGAACATTATTAGGTGTTGTAACATTATCACATTCCTGTGTAGTACAAGAGAGGGAAATTTCTCAAAGGGAAGTACTGGATTTTTTCTCCAAATTGACTTTTCACATGAATACAACATACGAAAATTTAAAGGAAAAGTGCACATAGACTGTACCCTATCAGTCTTAAAAGAGACAACCTGAAGGTGGCTTCCTAGAGTATTTATGAACACCCCCCCCCCCCCCCCACCTATAGAGTGCCAGTAAGAAATTGAAACTGTTTATTTCTCTTTAAGTTTTCCCAGTAGAGATTTACCAGTATGGGTACTGTTAAAATAAGGCTTATTTTTTGGTTGTCAATTTTTGGAGTAAGGCTTGTTCCAAAGAGGGGGGTGAAAAGGTTTTCGGATCAACGGATTTGGCCTTAAAAAGCGCACAAATTGTGGATTTTTGCGGTAAATCGAGCAGATTCACGGATTTTGAAAACACGGTGGATTGTGGATCAGTTGTGAATTTCGGCACGGATTCCGGATTGTGCCTGTCTTGATGTTCAAATCTTGGGTCCTAAACAAAATTTGGATCATAGATCTTTCTTCAGCCGTGGTCGGTATGTTGATGAGTTCATCCAAATTATTTCTTTTTTTGAACAAAGCTTATTTAAACTCAAGTGTGAGATTGTTATTGGAATTGTACCATGTTATGGTCATCAAGCATGTTGCCTTTACTATTTGTGTGAAATCAACAATGGCATTCACATTTACTAGTTTACCTTTGAACTTTTACACTTCTGTTTCTGGATGTGGTTGTGGTTTTGGATTTGAACAAAAATGTTGGCGGATCGACAGATTTTGGGGAAAAAAGGCACGGATCGGCGGATTTGCATACCCCTATTCTTCCCCTGTCTTGCTACTGCCGTGCCGAACTCAAATGACTTTGGCTCAGCAGTGTTGAACCTAATACAATCGTGCTAAATTCAAAACACAAAACACACTATCCATCCAGTGTTTTTTTTTTTTTTTTTTGCATTTCAGAGATGCATTTCTTGAACTTGTTCCTGAGCTGATCTACACTGAACGGGAAGCTACCATCTTCATATCTCTGGCCCAATTCTTTGAGCACATTAGTGTATATTTCTGCATTCTTGGAGATTTTTCGTGTTGGTGAAAATCAACTTCTCATAGTACACGCTACTGCACATCACATCTACTAATTCATTGACATGATGCTCTTCCCATATGCTTCTCCGTCCCTTTCGCTTCTTTTCCCTCAAGCTGCACACTTCACTCTGTGTACTGACTCCTGTATTGGATTTGCTTGAATCAGTCTCTTTGTTGTTATCTGGAGAATAGCTGTTGATCGTTGCAGGTGAATATCTCTTTTAAAAAGCTTGGGAAATGTCGGTTGAGCTATTGTCACCATTGGATTCCTCTTCTCTCAAGCTTTCTGGCAAATTGATAAATCTTTACGCCACGATGCCATTTGGTCGTTCTGTTTTTGATTTGTGTGCATGCATCATAGTACGCAAATAATGCAAAATACCTTATTACATGAAATTTTCGTGACACGTTAATTTTGTGAATTTCACAATTTAAAAAAAAATGCGAAATTTAAGTGACACAAAAATTTAATGTTGCAAAATTAACATGTCGCAAAATTAACATGACGCGAAAATTAAGTGACTCACATTATGTCAATAATTAAAAAGCGACTTTATTACCATTACACACGTTTATAACAATCATTTTGAACTATTCTGTGGTAATGTTCTGGTCCTCTTCATCACTACTGCTTTCCGTCCCCACTCCAGGTAGCACTTCTTTTGTACAATCCTCGAACTGTTCATTTACAGGCCCCTTGTTGTGCTGTTCCACTAGTTGCTTAAACCTTTCAATTGCTTCAACGTTCTTAGTAGATGCCTCCATTCTTACTGTCGCCTCTGGAAAAGAAGTGCTACCGCCTGTTGATCCGTATCAAGACATTTACGCAAACAATTAAACAGCATCAGTCGTGAACCTAAACGGCAACATTTTCTCTTTGGAGTCTGCAGAAAGGAATATTTAATGTATATGGATAATGAGGTCAATTGACCACTAAAAACGTGACTTGAATTCAAGCATGAACTACAAACCGTGCATTGCAGGCACTATGAGAACATCTTTCTTGTTACTGTTTACATAATCAGTTGCGTTTCTGTTTATTTGGACATTGTTGATTAAGTTGTTTGATCAAATTCAGGGACATGTTAAATAACATTGACAAAGAAATAAAGCGTGTCTGGCTCAAAAATGTGAAATTAAAGTGAGTCAAAATGAAAAATTTTCGCAAAATCGCGAAATTAAGGTGTTGCAAAATATGCGAACCTCAAAATCACGAAATTAATGTGTCGCGAAAATTTCATTTAATAAGGTACATTAAATGAATTTATGAATTGAGTTCGGCGCGACAATAGCATGCCGTTTGAAACCGAGTCATGCTACTGCAGTGTGGCACGGCAAGGCCTGCTGTGCTAAGTAGTGGTGCTGAACCTAATTCAGCGGTGCTGTGCTTAATGGTTTCAAATAACGTGCTACTGCCGTGCTTAAATCAAAATGACAATTTCATTTGTGTTCGGCACGGCAGTAGCACGACTTGGAACAGGCCTGGGGCCATTACCATGGCAACATCTCATCTAATGACAGGCAGATATATTCCTCATTTTGGCCTAAACTCCTTAATTTTTATGCTTTCCTTCAGTGAAATGTTTCCATACTTTGCCTCATCATGGAAATGATATCGCGTGACCTTTTTAATGGGTAAAGAGTCAAGGTTGTTCAGATGGTTTTTCCAATATTCTGTAATTTGTCATTCTTCTAAATATATTAGATTAGCTTTGACAGATTTTAACAAAAATAGGTTATTTCATAGGAATTGTATGTGGTTACAACTGAGCCAAATTTTAAAAACATTCACCAAAGGAAACGCGAGAAAATTCACGGTTTGTTTTCCTTTTTATCCTCATGTTGACATCATAAAAATTGAAAAACACTTACTTTCCTTTGAGTGCACGCAGGTTACTTGAGCTTTTGTCCTCTGCGCATGTGCAATTGTAAAACTATAGGGAGCCACCTTAAAAGTGTTAGAGTTACCATATGCTAATGAGGCAAAATTTTGACCCAATATTGTCTAAGCTCTCGTAAGTGACCACCTCCCCTAAGTGACCACCTAAGCTTGACGTTTTGGGTGGTCGCTTATGGGAAGGTTTGACTGCAATTTGAACTTTGCGCACTGTACATGAAAACAATCAATGGGTGCAAGAAAAACCCACGTATAAAGCTATAATACTATGTTGCTTCAAAATAAAACGTGTTGCATGTAGTAAGGCTGTATCTGGGAACTATACAATAGGATTGCATGGAATGTTCATCCCTGTGAAGGGAAAAAATACAATGTGCTTTAATCAAGCTTTTAAAATTTGTGTAGAGGGTAGCTGGGAACCCGTAAGATTGTAATGAGAAAATGAAGGAGTGAAAAGGAAACTCTGGACTTTAAATTCATTTTAAATGAGATCTGCAGGAACTAAGGTATTGTGTGAACCAATCACATTTGCTTCATAATCTAAATTTTTTCCTACAGTAAGTTCCTTAACAAACTAATGAAATCAAAGGATATCCACAAGGACATAAATTTCTAAATATTTAGGGTCATCTGCTTTGTTTAACTCAACAACGAAAAGTGCAGACAACAATGGGAAACGCATTTCTATCTTTCTGGCACTTCGTAACAACTGTTGTTTTTTACTCTCAATAGTACTTTATCCCTAAATTACAATTTCAATGAAATTGCAGATTGAAACATTTGTCTTTGCTAACTGGACACTGTCTTGGTATATGTTTTATTTCACTACACTTTACTCAAAAGCTATGTAATGGCTTTTCTAATTTTCTGGCATTTTAAGCAGAAATTCACAGCACATACCGGTAGTTTTATAAATACCGGTAACAAAAATGGAAAATTCTGGTCAGCTTAATTTCATAAGCTGTTCTTTCATGACTCAGGTTCACTGTGCAAAGCATGTAGCATACGAATTTCACAAACGCAACCGAGATATCAAATTTTATATGTAGGAACTAAGTTCTCCATTCTACCAATGAGAAAGGAAACTATTTTTATCATAATGGCTAGTGATGTGTCAGCAAAGGCGTGCTGCAGAATATCAATATTACTGACTATGCATTGACAAAAAGCCGCGAACTTCACACGTGGGGTTATTAGGTGATAAAATACCGTAATTCCTCTACTTTAAAGTCCCCTGGGAGCTTATTTATTTTAAGCACTTTTGGCGGGGGGGCCTTATTTGAGAGGTGGGGCTTATTCAGTTCCTTGCGAAACACATTACCAGTATCAAAAAAGAGGAAGAAACAGACTAGGGTAATATGCTGACCTACTTCCTGTTTTGGACCAGGGCACTGACTGTCTAAATATGAAGATTTGAGAGGAAATATTTAAGCACATGAGGCTGGATGTCATGCAGCCAAAGACGGTGGCAGGGGTATTTTGCAGAACGCCGAATGCACTGTTTGCTTGCGGTTTAGCAGTTTCACTCATGTTTGCTTGCGGTTAGCAAGACAGCATTATATTGCATATGGCCCTGTCCAATAAACAAAAGCTAACTGCAAGCAAACATAAGTGAAACTAACTGCAAGCAAACAGTGCATTCAGCGTTTGGCATTTGGCGTTCAGCGTTCTGCAAATTACCCCTGCCACAAAGATGGTGACCGAAAACAGGTTCAAACTTTCAGCACATGAATAAACCATACCGGATCAGTCCACATCAAGCGTTACAGTTGTGATTACATTACAAACTTAATACAGTCTATCATTTATTAACTTGATTTTGCGAAATAAGGGGGGAGATGAGGGGGGCTTAAAAGAGAGGGGGTGCTAAATAACTTTCTTCTGTGGAAAAAAGGGGGTGTTATTAGAGAGAGAGGGGGGGGGGGGCTCAATAGAGGATTTATGGTAATTATAAGTGTTCGAATATCCTGTTTTTTATTTGCATCTTCAAATGAGAAAGAATGTAAATCAAGTAACAGAAATTTTTTTAATAACTTTAATTATGATTCACACTACTTACAACACTGCTACGTCTACTTACACAATTTACAACAGTACTACAACTACTAAAGTCCCTTACATTACTAACAAAACTTGTTATACAATTCATTACTTATGCACTCATTACACTACTTACATGTACACTAATTACATTACAATGCAATTACAGGTGCTACTTACAATACTTCAATTTGCATAACTTACTCTACAAAACAATACAATTACTTATTTAACATACGATACTAATACTTACACCACTGACAGAAATGACGTAAATGTTTTTGAAAACAGTACGGAAGTTCCATTTTCGATTCTTGTTGATGCGATAAGCCGTTATCCCTTCATTTAACTGATGAGAATGCAAAATCAATGAGTGAGGTTTTGTTACTGTGATAATTATATATAACATGCATGATAACGGCACTGCATACAAGGCTGACATATGAAATGCGACCCCAACTAGAGGACACTAAAGAATTTGACCTTTGCATGCTCAGAATAAAATATGAATTTTGTTCCTTGCAAAAATGGCAGGCATGATAGGCAATAGCAGACAGCAAAATTTGTAGTAAACAGACAGTGATTTAGATAGTGGAGGAATCTAACAGAATCTCCATTTTTGCCTTTACTCTTTATAGGAGCAGCCATTAAGAAGTGAACCGCAGGATCCCAAAGTTAAGGTACAGTGAGGAATCAACGACATTCTGATTCCCAGTAATGAAAGGAAACAGTTGTAGTATGATTGAAAACTAAATCATTATTTAAGAAAGGCAGACAAGACATTAAATGCTGAAGTTATCTAGTGTGCTCTGGTGTGCTCTGGTTTTGTTATGCATGTCAAAGGGAAAGATGTTCATCTTTTACTTGAAGATGTACAGTCTCTTGAAGAAATTGATCACAAAGTAAGAGTGGTAAAAAGTAATAGTCTGAATTGAAGCATACTTCCCTCCAGAAATGAAGTGATTTGTTATTAGCAAAAGATTACTAGCAAAGAATAAAAATTATGGTAAGCATATTAAGAGATCATTACATGATAATGGCAACCTGGCATCATTTCTGATACTGTCGAAGCTGTTGAAGAAAGTTTGTTCACCCGGGGTTGAGTTTGTCGCCATGTTGGTTTTTTAGGCCCTGTCCACACGTATCCTGATATTTTTGAATCTGCAACTTTTTCTTTCCGAATACGGCTTCTGTCCACATGCATCCAGCAAATTTGGCAGCAAATCCAGATATTTTTGAATCTGCTCTCCAGAGTGGAAAAAGATAAATTCCCAACAAATCTGATAACGTGTGGATGGTGAATCCGGGTATTTTCGAATCTGATGACGTAGCAAAATCGTGTCCAGTCTCTTACCAAACAATAAACCAAGTGAATATGGCAGCACAACATGTAGGCCTAGTTTCTCGAGAGTGAATCCGGATACCATTGGATGCATGTGGACAGGTGAATTCGATTTGAACATGCTGGACGTTGAAATTTTTGAACACGGAAAGAAAAAGTTGCGGATTTAAAAATATGCGGATAAGTGTGGATGGGACCTTAGTGTTTAAATACCCTGTAATTCGTGTTTCGAAATTTAGCAATGCTGGGCAAACGCTGTCTTCAAAGCAACACAATAAAATGATTTACTTTTTTGATGTCGTTTCTGCTATCATCCATTCCAGGTCAAGGTCCACGAAAAACATTCTTGCTGCAGAAACAGTACTAGAAGAACTCCAGCAGAAAGACTTAGATATGGTTAGTGTACCTCTAAACTTTTTTGATCTGCTTGACCATGAAGGTGATTAGTTAGCTAGGATATTCCTAGTTTGCTTGAGTCAAGTTATCAACAGTACATGTAATATTAATTTTGTTGTAATGAATAGGAAGTTAAAGCAAACAAAATTCACCTGTAATTACCAGGTTTAAAGTGACTGGGTGATTTGTAACTGACACAAATGAGTCTTGATTTTTGTGAACAAGGGAAAGTTTGACCTTTAAAATAATGTTGTTTTGTTTTGGTTTGGGGCATACTACCTGTTCCTGGGTTTTTCTCTATTGCAATCACAATCGCAGGAGTCTTAACTCCACATTGGCCCTGACAGGCCCGTGGGAAAATACTGGAAGAAGATAGGTACATGTACAATAGGAATGATTTCTATCTATTTATAAGTTTATGATCAAGTACTAGTACATTGCTTGAGTGTTTGGAGCGGAGCCTGAGGTCCCTATGAAGTTATCTGAGGTCGTGAAGGCTTGATAATGTGATCAATCCAAGCAAACAGTTGTGTTGATTATGTATTTATTAAGCACATTGACCATTGTTTGGAGCATAGCCTGGCCTATGAAGTTCTCTGAGGTCATGCTACATGTAGCTAACTTGACGATGCCTTCAGTCCAAAAAAAAAGCTGCAGTACCCATGAGGTCATGTGAGGTGCATGCTAACATAACATGGGAATCATTTCAGGCAGTTGCAGCTGGGAGGCGCAGTGGCCTCATGGTTAGTGCGCTTGTTCCCGGAGCGAGAGGTCTGGGTTTGAGCCCTGGCCGGGGATACTGTGTTGGCAAGACACCTAACTCTCACAGTGCCTCTCTCCACCCGGGAGTATAAATGGGTACTGGTGAATTGTTGGGGAAACCTACCAAATTGCGGGGGAGTGACCCGTGATGGACTAGCATTCTGTGGTAATGCAACTAAATTCAATTGGCTGATCAAGAAATCATTAATTTATTCAATTTACTAAAGTGTTATGCAAAATTGTTATTTATTACTCGAACAGTATTACAAAAAATCGGAGCTAGTTTTTTCCAAAATTATGCATTTAAAGTATATTCAATTGTAGGATTAAGAAATTATGAAATCAATGCAATACCAATCTGTAGGATTTCACAAATTTAGTAACTAACATATATTAATATTTTATTGTCATACAAAATTGTTATTTCTTATTCGAGCAGTTTTTAGAAAACGAAACTTTTTTCTAAAACAATTTCTTTGCTTCCTTTGATTGTTTAAAGGTGCCACAGCGAGCTCATTAGCACAGAAGTAAAGATAGGCCTAACGTGAGGATAGTCAGAAGAACAGGGGTGTACAACAGACCCTTCAGATCTAGTGGGCGTTCCTAGTCAGCCATAATATTGACATCATAGTTCATGTATAATAGAGAGAAAATTGACCCTTATGGTTATTTTCGTTAGAGTTTCGATGCAGTAGTTTTCAGTAGGTCAGAACCACCTAGGAAATCGGGCTTTTTAATCCTACTTTTCTCCAAAAAGTTTTAACTAGGGCAGATTGAGTATATCTAAATATTATTGCTATTTGAGTATCAATTCAATAGCAGAACTGGTTAGTTAGGGTATAATTTTTTTTTTAACTCAAGTGAATAGTTTTTGAGTTATTTTTTGTAAAAAAAAATACCTCTTAGTCGGCGCGTCGGGGTATGTTATGGACGGGTCAATAGATGAGTGAGTGAGTGAGTGAGTGAGCGAGCGAGAGATGTATGTATGTCACACCAATCAGATTGGATGTACTATAAGCAGCCAATTAAATTTCTTGTTGTAAAGGTAAATAGTATGTGAGAAGATTTGATCCCAATAGAGTTCAGAACGGCCATATTTATTCTTCTATACAAGAGGAGGAAGTATTCATATATTGGGCTTACTTCGACATTTTCTGTGGGTTAGGCTGAGGATTTTGTGGGCGGGTTTGATAATCATTTGTAACTGGATAATCAGTCAAAGAAACATAGTGTTTGGCATATAACTACGAGCATGCGGTGAAAAGTGAGCTTTTCCCATTCATGAGATAAGTTTTTGAATTGAGTCTTAGCCGCTCTACTGCTAGTTGTAAGATGTGAATGAAAAACAAGTTGATGTAGTTTCTATGATAGGATCAATTGTATTTTAGGGGGTGCAGAATGCACTACTGGGAATGTGAAGAGGTTGTGACCAGGTTCAAATCGTTTGCGTGTTTTATTGAAACCTAAATTTTGCTGCAGAGTTCGTGATGAGTGTTCCGGGCGTGTCGTTAATTTCAGCATCCACTGATAAGTTTCAATGACAAAAGCGAGGAGACTACGATTAATTTCATCAATAGAACAAAAAGATATTATTCTGTGACGATTTTACAGTTATAATCAATAAATGGTTCTTGTGTACTACTGGAATGAGAAGATACGTTTTAATGAAACTAAATCTTTTCTCCTCAATGTTATCAGGGTTTTCGCTTATTCACATTAATAACCAACACGAATTGTAGTTGAAGAAAAAGGAAATTCTTTTTGTTCAAGATAACTTAAGTGAGGTATATGAAGTCTTGAGCGTTTTATTGTATTAAACACAAGGACTCGGCTGGTAATTAAAAAATAAAGACTGACGGTTTGGAGGGGAGTGCGACAGTTACATACATGGGTTGTTTTAGAGTGCATAATGTTCAGTGTAATGGTGGCTAGTTGTGAACGAGATGAACCTTAAGTTTTGAAACAGTTCATCAGTTAGTAGTATGCAAATGGAACAAGACATTTTTATTTTTAGTTACAGAGGTAACTTGATACTTTTGTTTTTTCGCAAGGAGTAAATTCAATTAGAGGTCACGAATCGTCGCTTCTAGTTCTTAGGACATGTTTTAGAGGAGACGAGTTTGTTTAGATTTGAAACAGTTCTAACGTTTACAATAATAAGTGCAGGTAACGATTGTTTTGTTCTTGTTGCATGCAAATATAACAAGATATTTTTATTTTTTAGTTACAAAGGGTAATTTGACACATTGTTTTTCACAAGGGAGTAAATTCAATTAGAGCTGACAAATCGTCACCACATGTTCCCACGAGATGCTTGCTATCTTTAGTTCCAAATGGTAACTTAACACTTTTCTTTTTCATATGGGAGTAAATTCGATTAGGGTCTCTTCATATGAGCCCGGTCAACCGGGCTGGTTCGGTTTCTGAGATCTCGCCTCGCTTCTCTTTCCTTCGTAAAAATTTCAATGTGTTCATATGAGAAGCCACGCTGGCCCGGTTACCGAGATCTTGGGTTTTGCGACCGACATCTCAGTAACCGCGATGAAAATTTTCCCATATGAACACTCCAGCCTGGGTAACCGGGATGAAACTTTTTAGACGAAATAGCTTTGCTTTCGCAACATAGTGGCCAAAATGGCATAATTTTTGCCTTATATGTATTTCCTTATGTGCCACGAGGCACAAAGAAGCTAAGTGATGTATTTCCACTTTAGGAGTAGGCGAATTAGCTTTATTAGTAAAGTTACAAGAGTCCACAAAGCTGCGACAGCCGTGAATGCTACAAGTTTATGTTCCACCATTTTGGTTGTGTTTCTTGGATTTTATCCCGGTAGACCGGGCTAAAATTTCCCATATGAACAGACAGCAAAATTCGTCCCGGTAACCGAGCCAGCCCGGTTACCGGGCTCATATGAAGAGGCCCTTAGAGAATTGACAAGTTATCGGCTATTGTTCCCAGGATATTAAACAAAAAAGAAGCTTCATTTCTGGACGGCTTTTACGTCTCTGCAGTAGCAGTTTAATATTTTTATTTGATGGGCATTTTGTGACATTCTTTTCAGTCCGATATTTTTTAAGGTAAAAAGCATGAAAACTGTTCAAATGTTCTTTCAGTAAGTCAGTCAGTCAGTCAGTCAGTCAGTCATTCATTCATTCATTCATTCATTCCATTCCATTCCATTCCATTCATTCATTCATTCATTCATTCATTCTGATTATTTTGCCTTTTTACTTAATGTACAGTATTTATAAATATTTTCAAAGTAATATGAGGCAAGGTGACCTCTAGAAACCATCAGGCTTTTGGTTGAGGCCACCTCGTACGTAACAATACGGTTACATAAATAGTGCAGCAGTGTGCGGCTTGCGTGGCACCAAATTAAAGTGCAACTTAATTAAATCAGACTTTCAACGTGTCAGAGAGGTTTTTTTTCTCTCTCTTTCTATTTTTGGTGAAGTAGTGTTGTTGGGTTGTGTTGTGTAAAAACGGTAAACTTACGACTCGTATAGCTGGTTTTCACATGACGTCACTAAAATTCGAACTACAAAACTATTGATCTTCCTGAGATTTTACTTAAATGTTGTATAAGAACAGCTGAAAACTAATATTCATACAAATTTTCACTCCGAATGGGTTCTTGGTTTTGTGATACACTACGCTTGAATTTCTAAGCTTTTGCGCGACGCGGCATTTACATGACGGCCTGGAGAGCTGTCATGATGGTTAAAAAAGTGACTTATTTCGGGAAACTTTGCTATCTGAACAGTTCAGGTCTTAGAAAAAGTATTATTTTGTTTTAGATTTCCTCGAGGGATAAATTCACGCTTTTGTAGCACAACTCAGTGACAGATGTTTCTGTTGGTTTCCGGCCGCCATGTTGGTGCCCGTCCGTATGGGCACCAACATGGCGTCTCCATACAAATCTCTATAAATTTGGGTAAAAAATTTCTCCGCATATCTCGCATAGGAAAAATTGCTGAGACCAGAATTTTGGCGAGAGTCTTTGTATATTTACCTTCTTTCATTTCCCAGATTCTGGACTTTATCTATTGACCGGTTTTGATGTTCATTTTGATCTACTTTGAATTGCGTGACACTGAAAACCAGCAATAAAATGCGAAAAGTCCTCTTAACTTGAGTACTTTTGAGGAAAAATTCCTCTTGGGGGTTGGAAGGGCTTTGTGATCGGTTAGTGAGGAAGTTATGCATGTGCGCGTGTCGCACCAGTCACAGTGCGGGTTGTATCAAAGAACGAATCAAATTGCCTGTTAGAAAATAAGATGGTATCTACATTAATCTGGAGACCTGTCAGGTTACTGTAGTTTGTTCAGTCAAACATTTTATGGCTTACTATTTAGTTATCTTACCATTACCGATGTAACATCGTATGTGCATCATAAATTCCCAGTTTCGTTCTTGCTGTACATCGCGACCAAAAAACTTGTCAAATTAACCAAATCAGTACTGTAAATAGCTCCATGAATGCTCCTATCTCCGAGACTTTTAGTTCACAAAAACTTACTCTTGCACGCCTTGCGTGCCTATGATTTATTTAAGAAGCAGTAGCAGGCATCATTTTCCGGCAAACGATAAATGGCTTTATTTTTTCCAAGATGGCACGGTAACGAATCCTGCAATCTGATTGGTTCTCAGCGCGGCCGGATTTTACTATCTCAGCCCTGTGTGTGTTGAAAAGGGCTTGAAAACGTGATATAGAGTTAAAAGTGGAAATTGTCTTGCCACTTGAACATGCAATGCCCTCAATAAAGCCCTGCTTCCAACCGTGAAGCCCACTTCGTTCTTGAATTTGTTCGTGAAGATAAGATAACAATAGTTTTAGTTCTTTCCGGGCGAATTTCCATGTTTAAGAGTAACCTTTAATTTGCCGTCTCCTTTAATTTCACTGCTTCTCTGGTACTCTTTGATGTTTTCAAAGCTAAAGGCCTTGTAATATTCCTTCTCATCTCTAAAGAATCCCACCTCGTCTCTTTGAAACCTTGTCACGGCATACTTCAGCTTTGCAGATCTTCCACAACCGGGACAAACTAGACAAAATTAAACGGTTTCCCTCCTGATGAAGACTTCATGGTGGTTTTTTTTTTAAAGTTACAATTGAGTTCATCTCCTAAAAATTACTCCTATAATAATACAAAAATAACTTACTAAGAAGTGTAACAAACTGGCGAGAAACCGATCAATGCTGCAAATTTACATTTCAAATTAGCTCAAATTATTTCCAAAAGCGCACGCTGGCTTTGATAATTTATTCATCACAAGGCCAGTTTGCCATCACCTCCGTGGAGTTCTTGCTCGGTTTATGCTACGAAACATAGAGAGTTTTACCCCTCAAAGCTTATAAAAAAAGAAAGTTACGATGTAACGAGAGACAAATACGCTTCCTAAATAAGAGGCGATATTTTGGACCGAAACAGCGATATGTTCAACCTGTACTGATGATTTAGCGCACGCAGAAACTGCACGTGTTTAATTCCATCCTGGAGGTTCAGTCCGACTTGCTCTGTCCTTCTTCTGCTGTGAAGTCTTCCGGTGCAATACTTTCGGGTTGGTGGGAACTTCTATCACCACTATCGTATAAGTTTGAACATTAGTTTTGTCAAGACTTTTTTCTATCTTTACCTTGAATATAGGCATAATCTTTTTTGTGTTCATACTAAAAGTTACAAGCACTCGATCACTGAAACGCTTGCGGGACATTTCATTTTCCGCGAGGCGAACATGATCTAAATTTCGTTTTACGACTAACTCTGGGCAATGTAAAATTTAAAGTCGAGGTCCACAGTGGGTATTTTGAATTCGATCCTCCAACAAGTTCGCAGCCCCTATTATTTAAACCATAAATTCTAGACTCGCGAGTGAACAATCAGTATTTGATGCAAGATATAATTTGCGTGCTCTTTATTTTGAGGCTCACTGTGTTTTAAGTTTTGTTTATATTTCAATGTATTTTTGCACTTTAGGCCTGCTATGCAAGAGGATCGAAAGAAATGGCTGCATTGTCACAACTACTTATTTCTGATAGGTCTTCACTTGCTGCTTTAACCAAAGACGTGTCGAACAGGTAAGCATAATTGTGTAGTTAGTTCAAGTGTGTTTGTTTGTCGTGGTTTTAAAACTTTCGTTTGTCAGTGTATTTTCGTTGTCTATAACAAATAGGGCACCACTGAGTTTAGTCATTAGGCTTGACTTCCGTTTGTTTGTTTGTTTGTTTTTTCCTTTTCAAGACAAAACAAAGTTTGCAAAGAAACCTCCAGTTGTCACTTGTTAACTCTGCATCGCGCTTGAGCAGCAGGGCTTTTGATGTTATTTTATGGTAGGTATTTCAAGAAAAGTTTTTGTTTGTCCTTGTCAAAGTATGGCTAGGTAACACTTATAAGAATGCATGCTGACGTAAACAAGAATCAAATCACGCTACAACTTCACGTGAAACATGACAGTCTGTGAAACATGTCAGCCACATGAAACATAATAGCTTGTTTACGACGAAAACATTTTCTCCCTGGCCACATGGCTTCCCTCAATACAGATTCTTCCCCCTTCCCCCCTGCCCCCGGCGAGAAAGCTTTTTACACATTTCAATATAAATAGCAGCGAACTGTTTACACGAGAAGGGAGGGTGGTTGGAGGGGAGGGGCTCCCTGATTGTAGGGGTCACACGCTTGAAGGCAGGGTGACCTTTGGAAGGCATGCCAACTAACTCCATGTAACCTTACTCTCCTGATTTTTGCTTCACCTACCAGGGACAAACTGGGGCATGTAGAAAATATGCGAGACTGGGGTACAGGGGCAATTTTTTGTCTCTTTTCGATATTATTGCTCCGTAAAAGATGCTAACTACGTTATTAAACAACAATGATAAAGAACTATCCAGCAGCAATTTTTTATTGACTTGTTTTATTCTTCTGTAGTTCCACAATGCATACCAGTATCACGACGGATCCATTCTCATCATCGTCTTCACGGTAAGTTTACAAGCTTATTTTTACATTAATTAACCTTATTATCTCGATTAAGCATTCCTCTCTATACAAGGAATTTTTGGTGAGAACCTGGGGTAAATTTGCTTTGCATCCATTCTGGTTTCGTCGAGAGATAGGGGTGGCTCGAGTTTACAGATCTCTATATATTTAAAATTTCATGATTCTGTGGGCCACTTGTTGGAGAAGGGGCACTTATTTAATCGGTGTAGGTGTTGAATCGAGGGAATACGGTTTATGTCATTACGAATCCTCTTCGATGCTAGCCTGCGTAGCAGCGTTTCCAAAAAAGCACGCGAAGGGAACAAAACTGTGAGCGAGTGCGAAAAACTGAAGTTTTTGCTCACCCCAGGCGTGCTCTTTGGCTCGCCCGCTTGCTCGCTCGCTTGTTCGATCTCTCTGCCTGGAAAAGGAAAGGAAACGGTTGATACGCAGGCTACTTCGATGCGCTCTCGCCTGTTTGAATATTTTTTTTTGCCAAGCACCAAAGTCAATCGAGTAACAAATTATTATAATCATAGTGCTGACATTGCAAGAATAAGGTATTGAGCACTTTTACAAAGATATATGAGGAAATCTAGAACTCAAGTGCATTGTGGCTATATTTTCTATTTTTTTTTTTTTGTGGAGGCGGGGCGAGGGGTGGGATTTGTCGCAAGATCAATCAGTGGTAACTCCTTTTTTCACATTAAAATCATTGATAACCCTGAATGGTTTCGAGACTTTCGTGATCATAGGTTAGCTCAGTGTTAACTCGAAGATTTAAAGAACCCGAAAAAGTGTTATATTTTTCTTCAGGGAAAGTAGATTTGCTCAGGCGTGACAGGCGATACACATTTTACGTTTTGGAAGGCACAAGAAAGAAAAACTGTTCTCTTTGTAACTTATAATATTTGATTCACGCCTATCAAAAATACTATGAAGTGTGCAGATAAATCAAAAACCAAAGATGCAAAATCCATGCGACTTGGCCAGAATTTTTATGGCAAAAAAGTTATTCAAATCAGTTTATTTATTTTACTAGGAACCTATTTGCACGCTGATCTTGCAAAATCTCACGGGGCGGCAAAACGCATTGGAGGAGAGATGATTGGATTTGTAATGAGCTTGTCCGTTTTTGACATCGTGTTTTCAAAAGGAGCTGGCTGCCAACCGGAGCCTTCCTTTTCATTTACACTGCTAAACAAGAACGTTTCAATTTGCTAAAATGCGTTTCAATTTGCTAAAGATTTCCTGAAAAAAAAAAAACTGCAGGGTTTTTGTAGAACGCAGTACGCCAAATGCACTGTTTGCTTGTGGTTAGTTTCACTCGGGTTTGCTTTCGGTGAGCAGTTAGTTATTGGAAAGGACAGCATTATATTGTATTTGGCTTACTCGCCAGAAAGAGTTTTAATTTTGCATTTCGCATTTCAATGGTGTGAGTGATGTAGGTACAATCTCTTTTTTATCGTGCAACTTTTCATCGTTACTTATTACCATTCACCATGAAAAAATGCTTTAGACCATAGCAAACTTAAAACTATTTTTCCGCATACTCGAATTGACACGGACAGAGCTTTAGTATGTACACGGCAAGTTAAAATTACTGATCACTGATTACTGATGATTAGAATTTTGAGGAACTTGCAGGACGTGGTGTTTATTTTATCAAAAGAGCAATTTCAACTTCTACTGAGCTTTGACATTTTTATGAACAAAATTTGTTTCGAGCAATGGTATGATCGGAATGTAAACAAATGTTTAGCAAACGAAATGGGATTCCCAGGGAAGACCGCCAGACGGCTCATTAACTAATAGTGAACGTGATAAAAAGCTGAAAATTAGTCGTCAATGAATAATAAAAGTTTCGCAGGTTTTCTTTCCTATGTTTTTTAACCCAACGAAGTAATGAAAATAGTTTGTTGAAATATTTCGGTTTAAAGAAACATGCAAAATGCTAAAGAATGTAGAATTTTGACGCAATATTATGATAATTAGCAAACGTGTTTGTGTGCCAGAAACCCGCCAAATTCAAACTCGCAGAAAAGTTCAGACATTTTAATGAGGACAGGGAAGGAAAGTTGAAAAAGCGTTAAGGGTTTATGTTGACAGTGGATATAGGATTTGCAAAAATACAATTTTACAAAGGTCCTGTTTTCACGTGCTAAACTAAAATTCAAATTAGATGTCGAAGTTGATTTTAATTATTTTTGTTTTTCAAAAAGTTTTCACCAACGACGGACAACAAAGTCATGTGTAGAGTCTTTTGGTCTTCGCTTGCGGTAATTGTATTTGAGGCTTTTAAAGTTATTTTCAGTTTTTTTTTTTTTTAATTTATTTGTTCGTCTTTTTGTTTTGAATTTTATTCGTTTCGCGCCTGATAGAGATGGGTGCGCAATCGCGAAACCCTCGTTTGATTTCCAAATTATCTCGCTTTTTAGTTGACTTGTCTGTAATACGATCAACATCTCACTTCTCCTGACAATATCAATGCATCAGTCAATTTACCAGTGCGGAGAATAACGAAGCTAATTTAACTAATGCAACAAAGAAGTAACAAAGTGTTATCACACAACTTCCCTGCCTCCACAGAAAGGCCAAACGTCAGTTTGAAAGTTAATGACGAAAGTACCACAGATAGTAAATCAATTTCACATAATCCCTGACAATCAATACAGAGACAAAGCAAATTGTCGCATGCTTTGCTACAGCTTCTTCAGTTGTAAACAAGTTGAATTTCCTCTGATTTTAACACGCACATTTGCTCTCTTTCAGCGTGAATACTGATTGCTGAATGGTGTGGATCACAATCTAGGAGAGGGAAGACAAGAAGTCTTTACGAAGTCAACTCGGGAGGACAGAGCAAGATAGTCAGAGATTAATACTAGAGGTAGTAACTGTAATTTAATGGCGGCTGGTCACAATCATTCCGCCTTTGAGACTCCTCGTTAAACGGCAAAATTCAATCATCAGAAGTTTTCGCGAAACCATTGAACAAATTGAAATATCGAGGGACCAGAAATCAAAAGTAAACAAGAATCAGGATTAGTTTTCATCAGGAACTAACTGTCTAGAACCTCGCAAAATCATTAACAAGTGCTTTAATCTAAATTTTGCAAACTCTGCAAATTAGCAAGCATTTCGGAAGGAAAATACAAATGCTACTCCTTAAGGGAGGTCACGTTTTAGTAAAAAGATTTGATAAATCTTAAGCGTTTTAGAGAAAGTTTCCCATGAATCAAACCATTTTTTATTTCTTATATTAATCAAGAAACTCGTGCAACTTCCGTAATAGACCTTGCAATCGAAACATGCAAAGCGTGTTTTGTTGACATAGTTTATTATGCTGTTTTTTGACAGCAGTAATTGTCTTTATGATCGTCTTGTTTTTTTGTTCCAAGTTTTGCATTCACGACTTATTCATTTCTCTTAGCTGGAATTTCTAATTTGAAAAATAACGTTTTAAAATGCCAGTACTCATCGAAATGTTTTTCACATTTTGTCTTAGTTTTTTGTATTGATTAATCAAGAAAGTAGTTGTGATATCCACACTTAGTAATTTTAAGTGTTCTATGATCACTTGTACCTCGCCCATTGTAAATAACTTTACTTCTTACCGAAAGAGTTGTAATTAGTGAAGGATATTGAATAAACAATAAAAACTTTTACAACTACTATTGTTTCTTTTGTTTATTGTCTTTCATTGCATACAAATAAGTAGAAAAAAAATTGCGCTTTTAAAAGGGGCCTGGAAACTGGTCGGAATGTAGGCTATCTCTTTTACTATTTTTTGACTATGTAGGGTTGCCAAAAAGAAAAAAAATTCTGCGATTTTGAACAGAGTCTAGGCAGAAAACAAACATATACTTTGAATTTTGATGGGACAAATCCGTTGCACAAGGCAAGATTTTTCCCGCCAAAAGACTTAGTATATTTTTGACTCAAAACCAGACACCATTCAAAAGCACAGACTTTTTTTCCTAAGGACAATTTTCCCGCCAAAAGACTTGGTTCCTTTTAAAAGCGCAGTATTTTAACCAAAAAAACTTTTCCCGCCAAAAGACTTAGTTTTTTTTTTCGACTTTTTTTGGTTCCTTTTAAAAGCGCAGTATTTTAACCGAAAAAAACTTTTCCCGCCAAAAGACTTAGTATATTTTTGACTCAAAACCAGACACCATTCAAATGCACAGACTTTCTTTCCCGAGGACAATTTTCCCGCCAAAAGACTTTGCTTTTTTCCGACTTTGTTTTGGTCCCCTTTAAAAGCGTAATAACCAAAAAATAATATCACGTAAAAGACTTACTAGTTTCTTTTTCCGGGTCGCTTTAAAAGCGCAACCTTTTACCTAATGGCTTAAATGTTTTTTTTCTTTTTTCGCTTGTAAAGAGCAAATTTTTATTTAAAGACAGTTTTCCTGTTTTTTCCTCCTTTCTTGAGCTCCTCACGTTTTATTTCAACCTGAAAGAAAAAAGGAAGAGAATCTGTAAATATGACTTCGAGATAATACTGGATCGCAATATAGAGACAGCTATATCCTCAAGTTGTGCGTCTTTGTGGTTCTGAGAGCTTTATAACATACATTGCATTTCAGCAACGATTTCCTTGTACTCTCAAATCATTAACTTTAAAATGGCCCATACTATTTTGTCAAGAGACTTCACTTAAAACACAACCCAATCTGGGCAATAAAACAACGAAGACTTCATAGCCTAACTTTAAAGGGATTTATAAATAGAACAGGTAATTGACATTTATTTTCTACTTGTCACTTCAGCAAAAGTTCAAACAAAGTTACAAGAGTTTAGTTTTAAAAAGAAATAAAATATCTGAATCACACAGTGAAATCCCAATTTTGATTTCTAAATTCATCAATAATGCATTGTAATAAATCTGCATAGTCAAAGTAACGAGAGTTTGGCAGAAATGAAAATTAAATCGTTTTGAAAATTGGCAAGTCGTTTTGGACTCCATTAAAAACCAACGATCAAACTACTGAGTAGCAAAGTGGAATCACCATTTTAATTTTCTGATCAATAATTCGTTTTGAAAAGCCTTATTGTGAAAGTAATTGGAATTCAGTAGAAATCGAAACTAAATCTCTTTGATTGAGGTGATACACAATTGACATTTTGGAACTTGAAAACACTCGCCCCCCTGCCCTGTAGGACTTTTGAACACCAAAGTGCAGTTACTAATATTTTTTTTTTACTTCATCAACAATTCATTTTAACACTTGCACATTGCACTTAACTGTTGATTAACAGATTAAACAAAGCAAAATATTTCAAACTTTTTCATTGCCAGTCGTCATGTTTTCCAAGTATCTTGCAGATTTGGGTAACTTGCAAAATGTATTGTTTTCAAACTCATGCTGAAGGGATAAGTGTTAATAAATAAACTGAATGGTGAAGTCATATTTGTACCAATGGGCCACTGTACAGTTACTACAAATACCACAAACATGCATAGCCGAACAGAGGACAACTGAAAACTAACAGACATCGCAAACAATAACATGCATTCTAAATAAATTTGTTGAA
>NW_028301577.1:20827500-20950000 GCF_042242905.1 Orbicella faveolata | reverse complement strand
ATTAACTTAAGGTAATGACACCCCTATGAAAGTAACAATAAAATTTCATTACAGTTAACAGATGCTGAAAGTAGCAACATTCCAAAAGTAAATTCCAGGTCAAATGGACCCGCAAGTAGCAGCAAGCTCAAAACTTGGGTCTACTTGCGACTTCGTTTGGCCAAGCCTTGGGTGCACTTGCGTTGACCTGTGATGACTTGTGCTCACTTTGGTCAACATCAAATTTGCACGCAAGTCGATGCAAGTTTTCAGTTAGGCTACCCACTGTAGTCAGTTACATACATGTATCACATGTGATCACTGATGGAAAATAAATATACAGTGACAATTAAATATTCAAATATTCAATTAATTAGTCAATTAATTATTCAAAGTGAGGTGCCAGCACTTTAATCCTTCATTTCTTTGGTTACATTTATTTCTTTGTCAAGTTCTGGCATCAACTGATTTGTGAGATGCATTGCAATTTACCCCACTACTACTGAAACTTTTTACAAGTTAATAAAAAAATTACCAAATGAATGAATGCATTTTGTTGTTATCAAGGGTTACATTAACATTTACAGCAGGAGGGCAACTGGTTGTCACAAGCAGGCAAAATTCTTTCAACTGAACTTCTTCAGAAGAAAACCTTTTCTGTAGATGGTCAAACTAGGCTGGCAAAATCATCCTCACAGCCGGTCAATTTGCCTGCTGCCCAGCACCTAATGAAACCCCTGATTTATAATTAAGGGACAGTGTCATAGTCTGTGCATGTGTGAAATCTTGAATATTGTTACAGAATTCTGTGTTCAATACATTATTTCAAAACTCAGTGACTGCAGATTCTTAAGATAACGAAGATACATGCAATGGGTGCAGATTCCAGAAAAAACCATGCTCTTCCATCTTCATCTAAATCCCCTTCCTGGTTTTGGAAATTCCACAATGCTTAGGAATTCAGTAATCAATCAACTGCCCCCTTCCCCCCAAATGTTTACTTACATCCTCTCTATTTTCCAGACACCTAACTATTGTACCCAAATTCACCCTTTGACTCTCTCTCTCTCTCTCCTTTTTTAACCTGAAACTTACATACATGACCCGTAGCCTGCAGAACAGGCAGATTAGCAGGGCAGAGAGAGAAACGCAATACACAAGCACAGAGCGTAAAGCTCGAGATGAAAAAAATCCGCCTGTAGTCACACCATTGTTTATGCTCTAATGCCCCCTTGAAATGATTGGCATGAAAGAATGAGAATTTATTGGCATGAAAAAATGTCTCAAGCAACCAATTTACAAATGTATACATGACGCAAAACAGTCGACAGACGTGAACATCTAAATTTAGCTAAATTAAATCATGTGGTGCCAGAATGAACAAGGGAGGTATAAACCTAAACATCAAGCTCAAGAGATGAAAAGCTTGAACAGATTCTGGATGCAAGAAACACCACTTTGACAACACAGAGTGGATCTCTAAGATTCTCGAAGAAACACTACCTAGTACAGCAGTCTCTGGCGACGCCGGACAAAGCTAAAATATGATCCGTGGTAACAAGCCACATAACTTAACACAGTTTTAATCTAACAACCAGGCCTGGCATCACAATATAGAATACAAGTAATCAACATGATCACCAACTTGTCCCTCCAGAGAGAATAAAAGAAATGGAGCAAGACAAACCACACTTTGTAACTCAACACATGGCAAATTACAGAGGTGTCAAACTCTATGAAGTGATAGGTAACAGCTGAAACCATGCAGAGCTCTGACCTCTAACAGGCCAACGGCTCTCCTCAACTTTTAAAAAAGTCCTGATAAAAAAATACCCTTCAGAAACAAATGAGGAGCAAAATAAAAGGTCGAGAGGCTGGAATTTATAAGAGAATACAAATGTAAAAATTTCACAAGCTGTAGGAGTCTGTGTAGGCCTGTCACCCAATTTAACACATTTTGGTTCTTCTCACATCTGACTTCACATAGCTTAAAGCAACCAATCAGCAAAAACCGTTCACCAGGTGAACAGGTGGAAAAGCATAAACAATGGTGTGACTACAGGTGGATTTATTGCGTCTTGCGCTTCACGCTGGTAGGCACGTTTTCTTTTCTGCCCCTTTAATCCGCCTGTTCTGCAGGCTACATGACCCATTAAAATACATGTACCGGTACTATGTCAAACAGTTTTGCTCAAAGGAAATTCCTAAGAAACACTAAAAAGCAAGCCCAGCCACCTGCACCATACTCATTTACCAATTCTGACAGGGGTTACATATCGGCAGTGACAGACTGAACCACGTTTTCATTCACAATGCTTTCAAGACTGACAGCTGGACACAAAGCTTATGAGGGCTTACTCTTCTTTCACATATTTATCAAACACATTTTCCTGATTGCAGTTGCCTCTTGTTCACACACTGCAGCTAGTTTCCACTTGTTCCACTAATCATCATGATATTGAATTTGCCAAACAAACTTGAAAAATTCAGCCTAAACTTTTTAAGATGTAGACCAAACTTACCACATGCACAATTCATTACACGATCCCTTTAAGTTTCATGGAAATCGTTCAAATCTACATATTCTTTAACATTCTTCAAAGAGGAGGGATTTACTTAGGAAAAAAGTCAAATAGTTTTAGCTTGTTGTGATTTTAATTTACATGTATCATTGTTTTAAATGTACTAATTACTAAATATCTGCTTATTGTAACGATTTCAGGGCATACATGTAAAATAGCAATTCTCTGGTCACCAATGACATCTAAAATCGAGTGTTTGCAACCAGATATTAAGAGCAGCTTGCTGTAACAATCACCTATACCTTATGCTGGATAGAAAAAAAAACTGATTTTCTCAAACTTTGTCAGGAAGGAGGTTTCCAGTGACTTGCTTCAAAACTGTAACTTCTAGGTTGTTTGAATATTATTTTCTTGTTGAGACAGCCTCACACGTACATTTTTTGCCCTGCAAAAAGTAATACGCAACCCTAAAATTACACTTTTTACCAATGCTAGCAAGCAAAAATAATAAGTGTGGCTGGAAAAGCTAACCCATAGTACTACAGTATCATCTTTTAGCAGTTATTCAGCACTGTCAGATTTGTATGTAATTTAAACCTGATTTTCATCAAATTTTCAAAATAATTATATGCTGCGACAATGTTGTGTCATGTCAAATTTAGTTCAATTTTGTGGAACAATTTTGTGGTACATGGTTTACGTGTACCTGTCAAAACAATTTTCCTGGTTAAAAGTGTCCCTTAATCTAGTAAGTTTTTACTGGAAATCTAGCTTGGGGAAAACAAAAAATGAAATTACAAAACACAAAAATTGAGCGCATCTTGAAGACTAGGCACTTATTATAAGCTAATTGCCTGACATTTTGAACTTTCACACTGAGATCATTATCTCCAACATTGATCCAGAAATGAGTGACTGTAGGTCTAATTTCCAGTAAAATTGTCTTTAGGTCTCTAAGATCAGTTAGTGCAATTGAAAATACATATCAGGCTACAAATGAGCATTTCAAGCAGATGTTAATTTTGAATAAGAAATCATACATTTGGCGGTTGGCGACTACAGACAATGCACGCAACAAAATATCAGATAATAAATCAGCATTAAGAAAAATCTTGGAGAAAACTAGTAGAATACATATGGTAGTTGGCAAAATTTCTTACTTTAATTTAACCTATCTTGATAGAAAATTGGCTTAAATAGTAACATCGCTTGCAAGCTTTACATTGCATGACACAAAACATTCTTAAACGTTGCCAGGTCTGAAACAGCTGGAGTATTGATTTAAGGTGGTTCAAAACAGTTTTCTCTTTTTTTGAGACTTCTAGAACTAGGTACAATTTTTCAGGCTAGGAACTGTACTGTTTTGAATAGCTGTGCCACTTGTCCTGTTGCATAGCAACAAACTTGACCCATTTTTTACCATAAATTGCATCTATCTTAAAAACTAAGCTGGTGACCCCTGTTTTTATTAAATGCAGAAGAAGAAACAGGCAAAATTATATTTAAAATTTAAAATTTCTGTGGAGTGGATTTTTCTTACTTTAAGAAAAATGGATATTTCCAAGTTGGAGAAATTCCACTCCACAGTTTTTTTTTACAATTTCCCACAAGCATTCAGCTTTTGCTGTTGAATATTTTTATTCACTGGATCAGTTTTTGAGATATTAGCTTCGTGGATAAGGTGTTTTAGCACACATTCTACGCCCAAATTTAAGTCTCAACTTTGCAAGATCACCCCATGCGCATGCATAAAGGCGGTCTGCTGATCAGTAAAGCCCGCAATTCCACGTGAATTAACGCGAATAGTCCGTGAATAGTGTTTTCTTTTTTGTTGTTGTCGTTAGCAGCATAAGTGGTAAAAGAAGGGTACAACAAATACCCGGAGGTGAGCCTAGCCAAGTACAAAGAACAAAGAAAACCTGAAGAGAAGTATTTTTTTCTTGCTGTTTTTTAGATTGATAGCCGCGTGATCAATCGCAACATCAACATCACAATTTTCGTTTACATTCCAGCACAGCAGTTTAAAGGGATATTTTCCTTTGAAATTGCCTGAAGGATGGATGTTCTCAAAGTTAAAAATAACTGATAACACAAACAGCTTACTAAACTTGGGGGAAACAAAGTTTTACGAAGTAGGCCTCGTGCCACCATGTTTGTTGTGATTTTTGAAGACTTTAAACCTTGTGCGCTATTTTGTGAACCCTCGGGTGATCGCATGATCCCTCATGCTGAAGTGCCCTGGCGTCTCACGGAAATATTACCGTTTTGAGCCACCTCAAGGGTCAGTACTTAAATAGGGTATCAAATTTTTGTTCAGGGCATTAATAGGGTAGCAAAATGGAATTTGCTCTTAAATAGGGTAAGGGTTGTCAGAAGTGCCCCCACCCAATTTTTCTGGGAGTACCCCCTCCCCTGTGGGCATAGGGAGGGGATCTGATGGTTTCAAATTGACTGATACAAATATGTACATCACAGGTACAAGAATTTAAAACAAATTAATTTCCAAAGCATATAGCAGTTTACACATAAACTTAATTGCCATGTGTTGTCTCATTCCAGATAAATTACTCTAAAAAATCTCGTTATGATTAAGCAAAGACAAATAATTCATCTGAGATAAAATTTTCACCTTCTAAGGCAGATATAGCCATCCTGTTTATTTGATCTTGTCTCCTGTGTGTTGGGGGCGGGGGGGGGGGGAGTCAACACTCGCGAGAATACTGAAGATACCGCCGGTGGGGGGCAACACTCACGAAAATACACATATGGTGCCGGGGGGGAGGACATACATGATGATGTTTCATGCAGAACGAAGCTAACTTAGAAGCAAGCTGGAACCCAATCAAAAGGGGAAGAAATACATATTACTGCAGTTAACAATGTGAATAAATCAAATATATTTTGTTTGTCCAAAAAGCTTACTTGATATCTGAGTTCAATCGCTCGCCAACAAAGCTCTCCAGCTCCAAGCGCAGTTCTTCCCTGAATATACAACAGGTACACCGATAAGGAGAAAGTCCTCCATACGAACAAAGCATGAAAGTACTACAAGGAAGGACACTAAATACACAGTGAATAAGAACAAATTAATCTTTTAGTCTACCTTTCTTCGGCCTCGTTCAACTTTCGCGGTTCAACAACAGCTAACAACATGGACGAACTGTTGTTGCAAAGAATGCTGGGAGCGTTCACTCATCTCGCGCGTTACCCGCGCGAGTTGGTCTCGTGACAATATTCGCGCGTGATCTATCTTTGATACCCTATTTATGACCAAAACGGCTGAAAAACCATATACCCTTTGGGCCGCATATGCCTATATAGCCAATATAAAGCCTGGTTCTCATATCCTGCCGACCTACCTGCATTCTTCACGAGCTCACAAGATGATCAGCTCCCAGTTGGCTTGATAGCTCAGTTGGTAGAACACTGCACCGGTTTCGCAGAGGTCAAGGGTTCGAATCCCGTTCAGGCTTGAATTTTTGTCAGGCTTTAATTTCACAATTGCTTAAGTTGTGTATATAACTGCGATGATCAATCTCCGCGGGGGGGTACTCCCTTATATGGGCTATATAGGTATGTGCGGCCCCAAAGGGTAGGGTTTTTTAACCGTTTTAGTCATAAATAGGGTATCGATTTTGGCCATTTTGGTTATACATAGGGTATGTTTTTAGCAATCCAGTCTTGAATTGGCGCGTTTCTTAGAAGCAGCTACCTTTTCATCATTATCAATAAGACCATCAACAAAAAGCCCTTCATAACTTATATTTAGGCCAATGGTGTCAATCGCACTGGTCATAAATAGACTCTCGATTTTTTGGTCAGGTCATAAATAAGGTAGCAAAAAACGCAAATTTTGGTCATAAACAGGGCAAGGGTTTTGGGAGGTGGGCCGGGCACCCCCGCCCAACTTTTCTGGAAGTACCTCCCGCCCCCCCCCCCCCCCCCTCCCCGATCAATCATGTCTTCATATCTTTCTCCGCAGTTCAAATATATGATCTTTCATATATTCACTTGCATTCTGCACCATCTACGGGCATATAACGAACTCGCAACATGATCAGCTCCCAGTTGGCTCGATAGTTCAGTTGGTAGAGAACTGCACCGATATCGCAGAGGTCATGGGTTTGAATCCTGTTCAGGCCCGAATTTTTTTTTTTTTTTTTTTTTTTTTTTTTTTCAGGCTTAAATTGTGTATGAACAATTATGTCTTCATCTCTTTCTCCGCAGTTCAAATATATGATCTTTCATATTTTCACTTGCAAATTTAACTCTTTTGTTAAGTACAAACATTGCTGAGATCACAGTGACCTGAAATGCTTTTTCCAGCCTTCATTGGTAGGAAATCAGCAGTGTTATAATTTCAATGTTGTCTGGCTTTTCTTCAAAATTCTGATTCAAAATAAAATTCTCTGACTTTTCCCTGACCATTTCCTCACCTGTGGCATCCTTGACCAGGAGCCATGACCAATTCAAGCTCCTCATGCTGCCAGCTTTTCACAATTAACTAACTTTGAAAAAAATGCATGGCAGCCATTAAGGAGAAGTAGCAGTTTGAGCTTGGTTGGAGGAAGGTTTTTTAAAAAATCTACTGGTCCAATTAATTGTACACAGACGTTACACAGTGACAGACAGTAGATAGAGTCTACTGGTCTATTGGTACTGTCTGTCCGTAAACTGCGAGCAGTCTCTACTTTTGCTCGAAAATCCGTGGGGAAGAACGCAAAGGAGAACATAACGTAACAAAAGTGAGCAATCTTGAGTTAACTTGTACACAGACGTTACACAATGACAGACAGTAGATGGAGTCTACTGGTCTACTGATACTGTCTGTCTGGTCCACTGAATTACGTGTACGCATGCAGATGTTACACAATGACAGACAGTAGACAGAGTCTAATGGTCCATTGGTACTGTCTATACCGGTACTGTCTGACTGTCTGTCCTATTGTTTGTCTGTTTGTCTGTCTGTCTGTTTGTCTGTCTGTCTGTCTGTCTGTCTCTGGTCCACTCAGTAACTTGTGCGAAGACGTTACCCAGTGGCATACAATCTGAACCGGACTGGTTTAGTAGTCTTTCTCAGTAGCGATATTGATTTGGAGACAGACTGTTGTTCAGTTATAGCGGTGCGGGAAGCTCTTAGGGACTTCAACAAAGCTTGCCACAAGCGAGGTCAGTTGAAAACTGATCACGATTTTGAGAATCTGTCAGGTTAAATGAGAAGTAATTATTTCTCGGCATCGGTACCTCTTGTCGATACGTCAGTCTTTCTTGAGATTTCTCTCAAAAAGACAATCAACACTTTATACCTGGAAAAACGTGTATTACTCAAGCAAGGTCCAAGAAGGGCGTTTATTTTACACTGCTTATTTATTCACAAACTTATTCCAAGTTCATAAGAAAGTGGCAGATACAAGTTTAGTTACACGTAAACTAAATTTGAAAAGTTGAAAATGGATGACGAAGAACTATAAACAACATAAACTTTGCAACTGCGTTTGATATTTATAGGTCGTACAAGTTAAATGCAAATCGTTCTTACTAGTACGTCAAGCTGTATTGTTTCACGGAAAGAAATATGTTTGTTTTTGGATGATGAGTGAACAGATAGGTTTCTCGCTCTTTGACCTCTTCCCAGATATACGAATTGCGTTAATAAGTATTTGGCTTCGAGGGTCAGGGGAATACGGAAAAAAGTGAATTGTATCTTCATCTCTCGGCCTAAAGGTTTTTTTAAAATTATTTTATTCTCGTGAGCCTCAGAGCTAAGTCGGGATTTGAATACTACAAAAATAGTTTATTCAAGAGAGAAAACAGACGCTTTGGAGCGCTCGCTACGAAGAAACGACGATACAGTTCGTTAAAGGACACATTTTTCCAACAGTCCCAAAAACTTTTCCCCCTACTTCTCCTTCACTGCAATTTGCTGTCTCAGTTGTTTTTCGTTGAGTTGTGGCTTCAAAAACTCGGACAACAGCTGGCATCTGATTGGCCACTTCTGCAAGAAATCAACGATACAGAATAAGTATCCCAGTGTCCCTTCGCGCCGTTTAGAATGACAGCTTTACTGCGCATGTTGAATGCACAGCGAAGCCCAAATCTTATGTTTTATAACCCAAGAAGACACTGTTATTCTCCTAAAAAACCCTTGTTTTAGCCCGCGAAAACACAGTAAACAGCTTAACCCTAAACAACCAAGAAATTGGTAGATTGATGCAGTACTGTCCAGGCAAGGCTAGCTCGAAAACATTAAGCGTAGTGTATAATGGTCAGTTTTGTATCATGGTCAGGCATTTCTCATCAATACCTGTTTCTTTTCCTCATTTAACGAAAATAATCAAACTTAGAAATTACAATTAAGTATTCTGTTGTTGATAAAACTGTAATGCATGGCCTTCCAAAACAAATTTTTGGTTGTTGTTTAAACTTTCTTCCGTCGACTGGATGGAATCGAGAAATCAGTAAGACAATTTAAACACTAGAGCCTTCACATTTCGTTTCGTGGCTGTTTGTATTGGAAACTGACGATGCTCAGAAAATCCTAACCGAGAGAAAACTGAAAAGATGGAATTAAAGTATTACCTTTTTTTTCAAACAGAAAAATAATTAAGTTCCATATCTTCTCACTGAAGTAGATTACTGAAATACTATAGAACAAAATAGTTCCGAAAGTGGATTTCTGAAATACCTTGAAAAAGAGCTTAAGTCTGCAGATCGATGCACGCATTTTGCGAGTCCACAATACATCTTTCTAATGTTTATCTATAGAATTCAATAGTTATGTTCGTGCAAGAGACCTACGTTAGAGTATCTTTTGGTTTTTGTTTCACTTCCCACTGCATGTAAAATCAGACTTCTGCGAAACAGTCAGCATACCAGAGCATGACGGGCTTACACGCTTCGCGGTTGGAGGGTCAAAAGTGCCGGTGAACCTTTTAACGGCTGCTACGTACGGTTTTCTTCTCTCAGCTTGTTGTTAATCATGCTTTGTAGTAGAAGTCAAATTTGTACAGCTTAAATTCCCCAAATTCTGAAATTTGGATTGGCTTTGAGTGACGAAAGCGCTAAGTTGTTTCGCTGGTTTGCGCAAATTTGATTACGAGAATCACTCTGAAGATGATGTCGGCCATTGCCGCCCGCCCATCTTCTGAAGGTGACAGTGCCCTAAAGACTGCCGAAACAAGGCATTTATTATTTAATTAACGACTGATTATGCCTAAATAAATGTATACTTAAACACAGAAAGTAAACTATTCTCTCGATGAGTTTTCCAAATGTGGAAAAACTTCTGTTATCGCACTTTTCAAATCATCTTGTTTTGAATAACTCAAAACAATGGAAACTCATTAGCTCAATAAACTTTGTCGCTCTTCAAAGTGCTTTTTTATCTATTTTCTTGCACTATCTCTGAAGCCGTCACGAAAACGCGCAAATAGACAAAAAATCTTCCTTTCTTGAGTGTAAGAAGTTTCTGGCTGTGAAAATACTTATTTCTAGGTTTTATTGTAAGGTCTGGGAGCAGAAACTACCTGAGAAAGTTTCAAACCAGCGTAAAGCGTGCTTATGTTTTTCTCATCTCGCGGTATATGACATAGCCGCGGAGGAATAATTGCCCTACAAAATGTTTACACAAGAAGATATTTATGCTTCTGTCGAGATTGTTCAGTTCGACAGAGGAGCTTGGCTAAAGGGCGCCGACCACGAACGACTGTTTACACGAACTTCTGACTTGTAGAGCAATATAAACACGACTGTTGTGATTGGAGTTTAGCACTTCATTTTAAGATTGTTAGTGAGATGATTTCCTTAAAGTATGCTTCAGTGTGTCGTCCATCCATTCACAGATTGCTTGAATGAGTGCAATTCAGCTGAATAAATGATCGAAAGAAGATTAACGTTCAACTCTAACGAACGTGAATTCTCGTGTGTGCTCTTACCTCAATGAACGGTCTAAACATGCCGCATTTCTCCTCGGGGCTCTGTGGGAAGTGGTCCTCTTCAGGAGCGTCGTTGTGCAGGACGCCGCGAAGATGGGAAATGTAATCGATCGCCAATAACAGGATATTAAGCCTCGGTAACTTGGTATCAGGTGGAACTTGCGGTAGTGTTTTCTGCAGATTCAAGTACGCCCTCTTCATGTTTTGCGCACGTACCCTTTCGCGCAGCGCGTTAGGGGACGGAGTGTCTGAACTTCCCTTTCGACGCCGCCGCGGTACCTGTTTGTCCGTTGTGGGCGCGATGGCAGGATTGTACTTTCCCATGGTTTGCAGCCCTTACTGTTAAGAAAAACGTTTTCTTGTTTCCCGCAAGTTGGTGCGCAAGAGGCTCCGTCTCGTTAGAGCTTCTGTGTGGAATATAATCCCTAAATACCTCCCAGTTTGAAGACAGTGTGCTCTGAGCGCTTCATACCTACGTGTGCAAAGTCTTGATAACGTGGTTAATTAAATCTTGATAGCGTTTGCCGCCTGGAGATCAGATGTTATCCAAGTTATGGCGGAATTCCTTGCCCAGTCATGATTTGAAATTCATTTCTTCTGTAATGATCGCGCAAATTAAGCGCTCATTAATTGCCTTGGCGTGAAGTTAGCTTAATGTTGCAGTTTACTGATGAGCATTTTATTGGAGCGCAATAAATTTGCGATTTGCTTGCGGAAATCGAGTGCTGCCTACGTTAGAAAAGCGAATGTTCTTCAAGTTTCAACAACGATGAGGGAAAACGATCGATTTATCGCTAAATGCTCTCAACAGCTGGCGAGCCCAAACTTTCTGCGGAACACTATTCGATGACCCTGATCGCTAGGAACTTTTTTAGAACGAGATTAGCTTGGTTTTGGAGATTGATAATACGGCTGGACCCGCTTGCTAGTTGCGAGAGAAAGCTCATCCAAGGAAACACAGTATATCTTGTCGCGCACTTCTTAAAAAACAAAAGTGGATCATTTTAGAAGGATAACCTTATCGGGAATAAGCCGCTAGCGAACAAATTAGGCATGACAGTGCAAAAAGGCGTGTCTATACTATGTGTAATATTAAAACGTATGTGCTGTTATTTGCTTAAGAAGCTTTTGTCTTTCATTCCGTTTGGGGCTGCCAAAGATCTGTTTCTCTTCGAAAATTAACTTAATACATTGTTGATCTGTGACACAGTCAGCCAGATCACTCGACAGAGGGACACAGAGTATTCTGTTTTTCCTCACTTCAAGGAGTGAACCTTTTGTTACCTTAAATACCAGACATTGATCCACTCAGTTGCTTTGGGGCTATAACTGGCGATATCAGACCTGCAGATCTGGGCAACGGTGATAATATAGTACCGGTACAAATGCAGATTTTGTGATGGAAAACAAAAATAGAGGCGGGACTTCGGACTACGCACCAATTTTGCGTGCCCTACTTGTCCTTACACGAATGAACTTGTGAAATTGCAACAGCACAGTTTCGTTCTAAATTTAAACCTTTGCGACAAAAAAGGTCAAAAAGTACTGCAGCTTTTAGTCTTGTCTATCAAGCGAGAAGTAGTAATCATCAAACCAAACAGCGGAATACCAGCTTCAATGGAAAGTTGATTTCTCGAAGTTTCGAGTTTTTGAACCTCCCGATATGAACTCGAACCTCCAGTCGTTTCCGTCTCCTCAGTCGGACACTGTAATTTTCCCCCATTTCTCGAACTAACCGATTTTTCCAAACAATTTTCGTTTCCCTCAAAGGTTTGAAAATCAACATTCCAGTGTAATTAAAGGAAAAGAGACTTAACTGGGAAGGGTTGGGAACAAAACTCCGGCCCAAACTAAAACTTCCAGTGCTTAGATCTAATCTTTTTACCGCTCAATCAAAGCTCGACTTCAGTCTCGCCCGCAATAACGGCTTTAAAATCTACCCTAGTTCCTAACGGCGATTCGGTATTCTAGTTCAGTCCTGTTTAACAAATTGTTGGTCAGTTGAATATGTCTGGCAAGCACATGTTAAAAATGGCTAATATGGTTGTGTTGAAAGCACGCGTTCCTACACATTACGCGCGCAAATTTGCGAAGAATGGTTTTTGACCTCATCAAATTTCACGCGTGCCACACTGCTTGAAAAACAAACGAATCTTTTGCTGAAAATTATAATAGTTGTCTTGTCGTTTAGAAGGTAAACTGTCGTCTTCCGACTGTCCTTTCCTTGTAGCTTCAAATAGCTCGTGGAGAGCTCGAGCATTCCTCCACCTTACAAGGGACAACCGTCTTCGATCGAAGATGTGAGACTAGATAAGCTCACACTGTTATTGTTGAGAGCATCTGGCCGAGCAAAAATGTTTACATTCTTTGCCGGATTTAACTTTCATTTGACCTGTGTCACTGTTGATGGTCTGATGATATCATTAATCTTTCGTTATTAATGGATCAGAAGTGAATAAGCGTGTGAAATTCTGTGGGCTTTAATTTGCACCCGGCAAGGTAGGTGGTTCTTTGATAGAAAGATCAAGATAAATTACGTTATTTTTTTGTGACAATCAGAATTCCTTCAAATCGTAGGGAACCTCAATGGAGTTATTTTACCAAGGCTACAATAAACCAAAAAGAAACAAGGATTTAAAGGACCTAGGTCACGGTTTATGCATGTTGAAAAGTTTAGCCTAAATTTTTCAAGTTCGTCGTTTACAATCCGTGTTAATCTTCTCCATCCTTAACCGTCCTTGTTCCCTTATGGTCATTAATATCTCTTTGGTGTTTTTTTGTCTTAGTAAACTATTTTTTTCGGGTTTCGTTCAATTTCAAGGTAACTTTGTACGAGGCCAAGCTAACTCAAAATGCTGTGACTGAGCTCCTTTAAGACAGACTGAACAAGGGCTATCTTCTCTGGTTTATAGCCACCCGTTTTCATGTAGCCCTTTTAATGGAGCACAGAAAATTTAGTTTTAATTATTTCCTTAAGAAGCTCTCGCATATTACAAGATTAAAAGAAACTTGACAATAATGCACGGGTAGAATTTGTTTTGAGAATTAATCGACAAATTACAGAATTCATTATTAACCCAAAAAGCTCGAAATAAATTGAGGGAAGATGGCCTGAATTTATTACATGTACAGTTTTCACGGCTGTGGTAACTACGGGCAATAACTGCAGCGAACTATACGGCAACCTTAAACTTAAGATTATTGAACATCAAAACAGAATAAGTGCAATTTCATTCGAAGGTCCTCACTCCTTTGAGCTAAGGGCTGGCTTGCGATTTGGCCGGTTTTACAACATCTCTTTACTTCTAATCTATAACGCAGCCTTAATGCAATACACAAAGTTGAACAATGTGTTTTCGATAGAACAGTTTATTCCCCAACCGGCTCTTCGCATAAGCTTATTCCATTCCCATTAATTCGTTGGCCTCCAAGAGCGACAGCTGAGCTAAGGAAAGTCGACACTGGCTAAAGCACCAAGTAGGTTGGACAAAGAATGATAACATTTTGATTGTGGCCCAAAAACCTCTGCAAAGTTTGCAGTGATAGGAAGACGGCCTGACAAGAATGCTGGCAGGAAAGTACAATTTTAATCAAAGGTCTCACTGATCGGTTAATTTGCACCATTTTAAAGAGGTTTAACTTTTAATTTGACGAGGTTAATAGCGTTGTGTTTTCTTCTGACTTGAGATAACACCCGGCCCTTTTTCTCACCGAAAGTCCGAAAGGACGCGCCTCTATTCTGCATCAATGTAATCTCTTGTAATCTCTTTAACTGAAGAATTAAGATTACCAGCAAAGTTTTCAAAAATTAAAGTTTTTCATGTCACCGGAGCACGTTCAGTGAGACGTCTTCTTGTGACACTGAGACAAGGTTACGAGAGGATGATACAGCAATATTTAGTCGACCGTATTGATTTGTGTCACCCAAACACTGAAATAGCTGCTAGTACTGTCACTACACGCTGCAAACCCGCACAACTGTCGAACAGTTATAAAACCGTCTGTAGCTGCGTTTTCCACTTTACCCGCGAGTCCGCGAGCAGGCAGGTTACATATCTAGTAATCTTTACTGAGATATTGGATGTGAAGTCGTGCAAAAAAACGCTCAGTGAGTGTACATACTCACTTATTTACATAAAACACGACATCAATTAAGTAGTTCTTTGACGAATAGGTCGTACCTGCGGCTCGCTTGATCTGCGACTGTGTTTTACAAGCTGTCGCTAAAAGTACTCCGCAATTACTACAAATAGATACACTCAAATACAAGAACATCTTCTTAGATAATGGCAGTGATAGCTGGTATAACTGCACTATTTCATTTCATGACCAAGTAGATATAATCTTTTATCAAAAACGCAATATCGCATGAGTATTCTGTTGATGTAAGAACAAAAATGTGTGCAGTATTTCTAAATGTCCGGCCGTTGAAAAAACAGCCTGTAAAGATTAACTCTTTCTCGATATTAGAGCTAACCAACCGTAGGCCACTGTGAATGTTACACTTCCAACAAATCGCTTTTCTTTAGGATCAAACAGGAATAAGAAAAAGCTAAAAGGTCTATCATAAAACTAAATGCTTCTACACAAGAGATAAAGGGGTACATTAACGGGGCACATAACTTCCAATCCATGCTAAAGTTAGAGTCAAAAGCCGATTATTTCAGGCTATGGAACAACCTTGATTATTAGGTAACAATTCGGCGAAAAAAATAGGCTTTATCGCTAACCATAAAACCGCAAAAAACGTATCAGACAAGGAGTAATAAAATAAAAAGATAGTACATCAGATTACTTATTTTCTTTCCTGTATCACTCATCACCAGCTTATAGTTTCGTTGTCTTACCAAAACAATTATTTCCGGCGAAGAGAGCAACGATAAAACAGATCCCATCAAATCTAACATTTTTGGACAAAAATTACAACGTGAAAAACAACGCAAGCGTCTACGATCATTAACACTTGCTTACAAGTCTCAATCTTTTATATTAACACGCAAGTTTTCCTCGCGCGCAAAGCCACGCACGCTAAGCACGCACACGATGGACAGCGACTTATCGACTACTGATGGCGTCACTGATATTCTACGGTCTATCTCTGAAATCTGTTCACGCCACAGCTGAGTTCTTCGATAAAACGCTTAATTGGCTACCTTTCAAAGAGCATGCTTTGTGTAATAAAGCTATCTAGGGACGTGTTTACTAGCAGACTGCTTCAAAAGAAAGTATACATGAAAGGATTCGACCTTGCGTAACACTGAAAAACACCCGGACTGTTTGTAGGAACTGATGAAGAATGTCAGAATCTTTTTCTTACTTGAAAAAACCTACGATTACTTCTTTCCTCGAATTTCCGCTTTGAGAGCTTCTCCGGTTAAAAAAATAATTGCAAATATAGCAACATTTTACCTAGGCTTACCTAAGTAACATAAACCTGGGCAAAAAGAGATATCAGACCTAGAGACGTTATTCTCTTCTCATAGCGATTGCTAACAGCTTCAAGAGCGATACAATAAGGTTGTCAATTCTAATGGGATTTTTGCTCATCTTGGGTCATCTTGGACAGCTCAACTGAGTGCAGAAGTTTTCCGTTCTTAGATGGCGCCCTAATTAAGATGTCCTTTGGACAAGATGAATATAAGTATTACTCCGAGTGATCTATCTATTAGTTAGGTAATAATAGTAATGAGAAACGCGTTGCGACTTGTTCCATTACAATCCTCGTCAATGTTCAGGAATGGACATTGAACGGTTCATGTCGACAACATTCAAGTGGAACAAAGAGTCACCATATATTTCAGGATTCTTCGTGTTGCTAAGCAACGCCGGTAAATGTAGAAAACCGCCTAGTCCGACCTGAGCCCGCAATTTTCGCCACTGAAGTTTTCTAAGTAATTTGATCAACTAGAAATCTGTTGCCGACAAGTAGTCATTGTAAATATTGAAGGAGAGGGGAACCAACGACTTCTGCCGTAAAGTGCATTCAGATAGAAAACAGCAAGAAACTATGGCCTGTCCACACTACGCCGAAGGAATTTGAAAATGGAGGTTTCACTCTCAAAACGCACCAAATGTTTTCCGTCCTCACTTCGCCGGAGGAATTGAATTACGAAACAATCACCGGTCATTTTGGATTTGTGTTTGAGGAAAACTCTGTCAGGGAAATCACGTGATTATCATGGCGCCATCGTTTTCGAAAAGCTCCGTTTTCAAAATGTTTTCTGTTCACTGACACGTAAACGAAAAGCCGGCGTTTTCAAATTCCTCCGGTTTGAAGAGCGTTTTCAAAAAGCTCCGTTTGCGTGACGAATTAGTGTGGACGGTAGGCCTAAGTGTAGAAATAAAGCTGCGTTTTCAAATTCCTCCAGCGTAGTGTGGACGGAGCCTGAAAGGGATTCAAATGAAGCCAATTTTTGATAACAAATAAAGCGAATGGAATTTTAAGGAAGATTTTCTGATATTAGCCGTGTTTTAATTCAGTTGAGGATCATTTCACATTTTAATCTTAACGAAGTTCTTGTAAGCTTTCTGCGTGTAAAAGATTACAGTGAGAGCTACAATAGCTCGAAAAACGTTTTATTCACTAAGAAAATTCGGGTTCTTTTTGTTGTGCGCGTTTTTATACATTATCATTTAACATCAAATTAATATATAATAAAGGCAAAAATCTAAATTATGTTTTTTTTGTTTTTTTTTACGAAAAACCCTTTGTACTCAGGCCTATATATACCGGAGAAAAAAAATTTAAAATTTACTTCAAAAGTTAACGCAATTGATTTAGGTGAACGTGAAAAAGAAAAACACACGTTATGTTTTGCAACGCGCAGAAATTTTTGGTCATCAAAGTGGTGCATATATAGCTCAGCTTGTATTGATCACGTAATTTGAATAAGCCAATAAGTGAATAGTACGAACTAATCTCCTAAATATTCGTTTCGTGGGCAAAACATAACCAACATTTATAGCGAAACCAGATAAACTATATTTTATATCCGTTTTCAATTAGCTGCTTCGGTTGAACACGCGAAATTGAGAGGGTGACAATCATTTTTGTGACGTTCATCGGATCGGCAGTGTTCGAGAGATTTTTCCGTGCTGTAGAGATGGTCTTCCGAGTACAGCTGAGGACAGCTTTGTTGCCGAGAAAACGAAAACTACAGTGTAGAAATGGCCATTATCTAGAAGTTCGACCGGACGGTACAGTGCGAGGAACGAAAAACAATGATAGCATATACAGTAAGTACCAAAAATATATCATTTATCGGTCTTTTGCCGGACTCATAACAGTCATTGAGGATTTCCGCATTTTGTGAATGACAAATCATGTTATTTTCCTGTTAGACATTAATTTTTAATCTAGTGGCGAATCATATCTGAGACACTTCTCATGATCCAAAAACAAAGCAATAGATTTCCATTGTCAGCTTGAAGAAATCGATAGCGGAAACGATCAAGAAAGTACATCTGCAGTCGAATACTCACTCATTCCCAATTCAAAATATATATTCGGTTTAATAGTCATGTTCATTTTGAAACGAAAGGAATGATTGATAATTATGAACATTATGTTGAAATTAAAACATAAACCTTATGTTGAAAAAAAAAAACATGAAACTTATTCTAGTTTTCTTCTTTTTCAGACTTCTTTTCATAATATACTTTGAACCAAAATCAAATTGAAGACAAAGTCATCCTCGTTGTCGAGTTAGAAGAACGCACAGTATGACAAAAAGAACACCAGTTTACGAAATAAACTTTACGCCACAAAATACGCCATGTTTCGCTTGGGCAGCTAGCACCGTGTTCGGCAAATCCTCGTGAAGTACCCGACGAGATAACGATTCATATTAGCCAATCATTAAACAGCACGAGCGTCTCAAAAGCTGTAACGTCAGCATAACACAGTCATTACTTGTCATGTTGCTGACAGTAGCATTTTTCGGATATTCCCAACAGGAAAATAAAATTATTACTCATGTGGTTTTGTGATCACTTTCTTTCAAGAACCACGAGCTCGATGGAAATATGAAGAACGTTAGTACTTGAGCTCTGCGCTCGGAGTTCGGACTTGATCAAGGGGAATTAATCGCTGATTATTTTTTCAGCTGTGTTTCATCTCAACTCCGAGGGCTCTAACATGACGACTCTGTGGGCAACTGAGGCGGGCTTGTATGTTGGCATTGACAACCGAGGAAACATTGTTACATCTGTAAGTTCTCATTCCACACTAGCTGAGTTTATACTCAGTAGAAATGAGCAGAAAACTCAGTCATACGATGCGTGACACTATGACGGAAAAGAACATTCAAATATGAAAAACCTTTTGAAACTAAGTGTTTAAGAGTTTTTTCAGCCTTGCAGAATTACATTCAAGTTTTCACTCGCCATAAACATCCCAGGTACATACACGTAACACCCCGTCCACATCACGCCGGAGGAATTTGAAAACGGAGATTTCGCTCTGAAAACGCATCAAATGTTTTCCGTCCACACTACGCTGGAGGAGTTTTAAAACGCAACAATTTTGGATGTGTGTTTGAGGAAAAACTCGATCAATGAAATCACATGATTATAGTGACGCCATCGTTACCCGGTGGCCTAACCGTAGAAATATAGCTCCGTTTTCAAATTTCTCTGGGGTAGTGTGGACGCTGCCTAAGGTATTTAAGACAAAATGGCGGGGAACAAAAAAACCTGATTTAGACTGTGGACATTCTGCAAAGTTTCTTTTCTGAAAATAATAGAATATAAATAACGTAACTCCCTGTAATTTCCTGAAAACATCTTTTGCAATTACCATATTTTGCCGAATCGCGAAAGTGACTTTTCCCTTGTTTATCCATCAGACAGAATATGTCTGTCAAAAACCTTATCTGAACCATGCTTCTTATTACTTCTCAGGCTGCCAAGATTCCGGCCTGCGTACTCCGTGAGAACCTGGACATGGAATTTTTCAACAGCTTCTGTAAGGAGTTTTCTCCTCGGCGCCTGCACTGTCTGTCGATCTCCGCTCAAGGAAAGGTTCGATCATCTATCCTGACGTCTTCACGAAATGTGCAGTTTATCACTAAACGAATGAACTAAGCTGCACTAACAATAGAGACAGATCGTTTATGACTTAATTTCTGATATATATGTCGACTACAAAGCATCGTGTTTGATACGAATTGACTCCAAACATTTCAAGACCCCGTCCACACCACGGCGGAGGAATATGAAAACGGACGTTTCACTCTAAAAACGCATGAAAACGCATCAAATGTTTTCCGTCCACACTCCGCTGGAGGAATTTAAAAACGGAGGTTTCACTCTAAAAACGCATGAAAACGCATCAAATGTTTTCCGTCCACACTCCGCTGGAGGAATTTAAAATACGGCGGTTTCACTCTAAAAACGCATCAAATGTTTGCCGTTCACACTACCACGGAGGAATTTAAAAACGCAACAATCACCGGTCATTTTGGATTTGTGTTTAGGGAAAACTCGGTCAGAGAAATCTCACATGATTGTCATGACGGCATCGTTTTCGAAAAGCTCCGTTTTCAAAATGTTTTTCGTTCACACTTAAACACAAAGCCGGCGTTTTCAAATTCCTCCGGTTTGAAGAGCGTTTTCGAAAAGCTCCGTTTTCGTAACGGATAAGTGTGGACGGTAGGCCTAACCGTAGAAATAAAAGTTGCGTTTTCAAATTTCTCAGGCGTACTGTGGACGCTACCTAACGAGCTTGTGAAAATTAGTAAACGGTTAAATTTTTGGCTCTTTAGATGTCACGTTCAAGGTGAAATTGGATTTCAATAACTGCAACATTGCTGGGTGGCAAAAGCGCCAATGAGCTGATACATTCTTTGTAAGATTTTGCGTTTTTAAACCCCGCGTCAGACAAAAAGTATTCAATACATCGGCCTTAAATTCCTTTAGACAGTTAATTGTACCATGCCCTGTTAATAGGCAGGACTGATATTTTTGTATCTTGATCAGAAACTGAATCGCTCGTGCTAATGAGGCAAATAATGTAAACAAAGATTCCCCCATACCTCAACGCGGGAAGGGCTTATAAAGTAACCTTACACACACGAAACATCAAGGGGGTTATTTCTGGAATTATAAAGCGTAAAAAGCATTACAAATACAACATTGTTAGTAAACCACTTCAAGTAGAAATATTGCGAAATGTTGTAACCTCAGTTCGCACCCAAGGGTCTTGTTAGTCGAAAGAAAAAATTCCAGATGACTGTTTCAAGATAAAATGTTAAATTCCAGTGATCTCCAGAGGGTGACAATTATTTCTTGGAATTTTCGAATCACATGACAAACGTAAAGAGACGAACGCGTTGATTAACCTACGATAAGACAGCTAACAAGACAAATAAACTAAGGACAGCGAATCGCAGATGAGCGACTAACTCATTCAACAATATATATCTGTGCAAGTTCACAGAGGCCGAATCTCGCTTCCGAGACAGTAATAGCTTACTTGCTGTGATGTGGAGTTAGCTGGGAAGGTAATTAAAACATGAAGGTGTGTTTCCTCAATTCTTTCTAATCCGTCTTTGTGATTTACTACGACACGCTAGGAAGACGAGCTAGTTCATCTTTTCTCTAATTTCCTTGTTATCCCTAAATTACTAATGATCAATTTAAAGTCTAGTAGATGTAATTCCTACCTTAAAACAGACAAATGAGTTCCTTTACCTTCTTGCTTTCTGTTGTCAGCTCAACTTCAATCAGATCGTTTAGAAGCGGAGTGGTTCAACGAGAATGTCGGCGGGCTCTGGCAAATTAATCGCTGGGAAGTTTACGCAAATCACGCCAACAACGAGGACGTTGCCAAACAAAAGGTTCAATGAGCAAAACAATGGCTCTGCGAGATAGAGCGCTTATACATTTTGGGCTTTTTTTTTTTGCAGTCGTTTGCAAAACAACACCGTCCACGGCTTATCTTTCATGTTTTTGCATTTGGAATTGAACTTTGTCTTAAAAATAACAACAGCATGGTGTTTAGCTTAGACAACCATGGACACATTAAAAAAAACGAGATAATTAAGCGATCTTTAAGAAAAGCGTTAACTCATTGTTCTCCGCGTTGTGGCCGTCGCTTCTCTTGTACCGAGACTCACACGTCAATTCCCTGAAGAACAAATGAAAGAGGTCTGGGTAGAAAGGAAAAGAATACATATTCTTTTAAGTTAAGATTCTTTTTTCTTAACGAATTCAGACGTCATGTTCTAAAATCACCTTTGGGACAATAAAAACAATTTTTCTGAGATGACTAGTTGTACGAACAATAATATCCATTTGGCACGAAAATATACAAGTTAAAGTATAATTCTGTGGGTGTTCACGAAAATTTTGGCTAGTCTGCTCAAATGATTCAGTTTTATTCAGTTCCACTATTTAGTGTGGCTCAAATAAATATGAACGCAAAAGTCCGATTACTAAAACTGGGTGATACCACTTGGAGATAATGCCCAGTTTAAAAGGCATCACGTGACGTTATCGCTGCCTTATTGGATGACATTTACTTGCATCGTCCAACATGGCCGCTAGGCCTTTGTCATTTGGATCCCTCGGGACTGGTTGCAGACCATCAATAGTGCCCATGGAAACTTCTTTGATGGATTGTACGATCAGATGTTAATCTTGCTTTGGCCAGCGTTTACACTAACGTACGGGAGAAAACATATTGATATGCTCTACGACTCGAAAAGAAAAAGTTAAGATGAGGAAAAAAATCCACAATTCTCTAAATTCAGTATTTTTAATGAGTTCATAATTTACACGTACGATTACAATAATTTTCAGCGATATACGCAAGGATTGTATCTTATATACCTTTGAACTAGTTTGGAAGGTAAGTTTTCAATTTTCTCGTATTGAGTAATTTAGTTTAATCCAAAATTACTTCTCGATCAAAACACTGCCACTTGGTTTGGTGCTGAGCATTACTCATAACGTTGGGGAATATAAATTGCAAAACATAATTGAACGCTTTCTTCACTGTTTTCAACAAAGTTGTGTTTCCGGAAAGCGCCTATGAAAGACAAAATTTCTCTTGTTCTCCTTTTTTTTTTTTCCTCAACCGAGCGTTTCATCTTAGAACTATGAAAGTGCAATTTTTCTAGTCTCCTTTGAAAGCAACAGTGAACTTTCGGCCGATGGGAGTCTGGGGCCACCCTCCCCCATCCCCCCAAACAACACTGAGTTTCCCCTCTGCCAGATTTCTGGTTTCCAGACTGCCATTCTGTTCGAGCCCCAGCGTCGCCAGGGAAGAAGCCAACATTGTCAAAACTCATTTCTTCAACGTTCATAATTTTCCCTGTGAACAAAGTCCTGTCATACTACTCTATAGCTCAATTTTCTCTTATCAAAGGAGTTACCTCACGATATATTACCTTATTCTTTGCTTTGCGCGAGTGCTTGCTAGCCTCGAGACAAGAGGTAAAGGAAAAATACGATAAAACTAAAATAAAAGAACTTTTTCTGGCGATGTAACCTCTTACGATAAAATCAAGGTAGTGATAAGCTCTCGAGTTATAGATAAAAATACTTACAAATGATTCAAATTCATTCATATTACTAAAAAATAATAATAACTTAATAACGGACTTACTGTAACGTCCACAAATACAAATGCACTTTCCCATAATGTTGTTTTTCTACCAACAGCAATGTACCTTGTACAACGTAATTTTTCTTCTAAAACATGCTGAAAACCTCGTTTAGAAAAATCGCTTTACTTTTACGCTCTACTGGGGGAACTTCTCTTTGGGAAACTCCCTAGGATAAAACGAAAGCGAGAGAAAAAATAGCAACAAATTTAAACCTTGGCTGAAAGTTGGACGTATTCGCGAACAATAAAAAACAGTGAACAACATATTTTGAAACACCCTGACTGTCCTAATATATACTGAATCTGTCGGTGAATATAATATATCTTCTTGATCTCACCAACTCGAATGTAACCATAATTATAAAATATACTCCTTGCTTAGCCAGCAATACCAAGCAGAAACTGTGTTCTGGTTATATTAAATAGAAAATATTGAGCCTAGCTCGAGGCTAAATACAAGAGAAGTCTTGAGGAACTTCTAAATAAGAGTTTCATATCTCCAGGAATACATACTTATAAGAAGATACCACGAGATTAAAACTCGTTTGAAAGACCTTTCAGTTGTTCCTTGATAGCACAGAGGAAACACTCGTCGAATTTAGGCTTTTGTGTTTCACACTTTGAGCCTCGTTGTTGAGATAGGTCAAGGCATTGGTTTGGAACTCCAGTTAAAGAAACCGTAGGATTTTTCGTCTGTCGTTTACAAATTAGTAAACCGAAGATGTGTCGGAAACCGAAGATTTTTCGGAAGCCGGAAATGTGTCGGAAGATGCACATACGTTAAGAGCCGAACACATGTTGTACCATGTAATGTTCCACGTATCTCAGAGAGCGATAACATCTCCTTCACGCCTTCTTTCGCACAAAACGAGTTCTTTAGATTTATCTACTTAGTCATCGTGCTTTCCAGTCAGAAAGTAAAGAGCAGGTTCGTCTGGGCTGTTCGCCGTCTGAAACTCGTCCCGGAGCCGGAAGCGCCAATGCTCTTCCAAGTCTAATCGCGCTACTTCCTGTCTGAGCGTGTTCCGGTCCTGACACACCAGACATAGGCGAGAGCGTGGGGCGAACTTGAACTGCGCGAGGAAGGCCGCTGACACTGAGCGACGGCAGAAATAAAGCAACAAGCCACCATACCTGAAAAGAAAACATCAAAAAACCTCATTGGAATAGGCGATTCCAATGCGTCTATCACAGTCAGCAGCTTACACTACACAGAGTTCATACCCTTTTTCAGAAACAAATTTCCAGGACTTTTCCAGGACTCAGATTGATTTTTCCAGGACTCTAAAATTCACATTAACCCTTTCACTCCCAAGATCTTAATGTTAATTCTCCTTACTGTCTGCCATACATTTGATATTTTTTTACTTGAGTTTAACAGATTTCCAGAACTTTCCAGGACCAGTAGCCCTTTTCCAGGACTTTCCAGGACCCGTACGAACCCTGAATAATGCTAAAAAAAAAACATAATGATGAAGCGATCAAATGATAGAAATCTTACGATAGATTTTAAACCATGAGCAACCCACCCAAGAGTCATCCTCTGGTGAAATCCAGTCTAGTTGTGCAACGCTCTCTCGTGGTATACCACGGAATATCTCACTTGTCATCTGTATTTTCTTCGTATAAATTTAAAGTGCACCTAACCCCAATTTTTTTTCGCTAAATCGAATCTAGACTTTATTTGAAGCATTTGGGCGAAGAAATTTTTGAATTAGGTTGAATCCTCGATTTTCGATGCCCTTTCAAAGTCGCGCTTGAAGTGTTTCACGACCGCGTTTTAGGGAGTCTGGGGCGGCGGTACCTGATGACGTCTACCCAGGAACCAAACACAACAGCGCCTCAGTCAACTCGCTGTATTTGCTCGAGAAAATGGAACATAAAACTAATCGTTCCGATATATTTTGGGACTAAAACGTCCAAGGTTTGTCTCAGAATAATTTCTTTTTCGTCACTGGAGTCAGAGTTAAGTTTCGATTCGGAAGACTCCGAAATAAACTTCGATAGAGCACATTCGACAACTGTGAACGCACTGCTTAGAGCTTTGAGAGCAATTTACAATATTTCAAGCGACGAAGGGGAAGACTTCTTTGCGGACGAGCTGCTTGTATATTAGGAATGGAAAGCTAGATACGAAGTGGAGGAGCAGGCAAACGAAAAGCAGGAAAGAAAACTCAAGGACTGCTTTGGATGGTAATTTCGTCAACTAAACAGAAGATTCCCACGCGTGTTTATAGCCCATTTACATTTGTCCTTAGCGAGAATGCATTTTGTCAAGGTGTGATTGTTCTGTTAAATCCAGGTTGTGTTTTACTTTCAGTTGAATGCTTCATGTTTATAAGAGCAACGTACGTGTTGCAGTTTTCGAGACTTGATGACCTCCAAAATATTGGCTTCGATCGATTGAAAATCGTATTGTTTGGACCTGTATTTTTGAAGCTGCGGGAAGCAAGGCGGAAGGAAACATTTCATACAATTACCGATTTCACATTGTCACACGTTTTAAGTCGTAACTCCAAATAGCCAATGTAAATTGTTCTCAAAGTTTGCAGTGAAATTCGTCGGATAAGCGAAAAGGATGTGTTCCCTAAGCGGTCCGCAGATAATGATACGCAGTCATATTTTCGACGCTATTGCACAGAATCTTTGTCGCACTGCTGATTTCCAAACCTTCGAAATAGTCCGTGAGTCTAACAATTTTGTTATCATGTAATTCTAAAGATCGGATCACACAACTTTGCCGGTTATGTTATAAATACTGCGGGATTGGAAGATATAGGTTGTCGGTAGTATTTCTACAAATTGCTGGTTAGCTTTAAGCAGAAAATTTATGAAAATAGCGTTCGAAAGTCTGCGGAACAAATTCCAGTGAAAGTTCTTCAATGGTTCTCACAGATTCAGTTCGCTTGTTTCAGTTCGACAAAATCAACCATCGTTTACGTCTTGATTGCACCATTAGCCGATCATCGTCAGTAAATTGTACAGTATATCTTTCTTTAAATCTGGAATATTGCTGCAACAGCCGATAGCACCTCTGGAAGGCGTTTCTGCGCACTTTTCGAATGTGTATTGCACCATCCTGAAGGAAATGAGAGGACGTGAGATATTCAACCTTCCTGGGTAGACGTCACAGGAGCCGCTGGACCCATTCTCCTCGAACTCGGTCGTGAAACAAAATGGCGGTGTTTTGGAGCTATTTTCGAGATTTCGTCGGGGCACAGAAAATCGAGGATTTAACGGAATCCAAACATTTTTTCGCAGAACTATTTCAAATAACAAGTAGATTCGTTTTAGGGGAAAAAAATTTTGGGGGTTAGGTGCACTTTAAGGCTCGTGGGAGACTCCATTTTATACCACTCGAGAGCCTTGCATGACTAGTAAACATTCGATCAAAAAACCATCACATAGCCGCCTAGAGAAACAGCCATACCTGGTGTCCTGTTTGTCGCTCTTCTTGCTTTTGTCCGTGCTGCGGGAACTGACAAACTCCAAACAGATCCTCGGACCAAGATTAACATAACAATCTACCACAAGGACTGGATGATCTGAGTTATCTACAGCTTCGGGAAAGAGCCGAGCCGCACCCATCAGCTCCAGGTACCGCTCCAGGAGGTAGTACGCGGGGACCGGGAGGTAGAGTGCATCCTCTCGATCAGGAGCAGTCACTAGTTTATCCCCAGGTAGGAGCTCTTTGTTGTGGTTGCTTCCTTCCGCATTGACGGCTGGCTCCTCCTTGAAGGCGGTGTTACCACCCGTCTCTATGAACTTCTTAGCAACAACCAGATGGTTGAAACGACAGGTGGGGATTCCATCAGCCAGCACTTGCAAGCTCAGGTCCACATCCTCCCACCAGTACCGATGCGGGTTGTACTTGATCCCTTGTAGTTTACTGAGGTTCATCATGATCGAGGAGTGTAACGGACAGTGTGAAAAGGACCCTTGTGCCACAGGGGCCGAGGCGTCGGCGCTATATTGTTGAACGCCTAGCATGCCGTAGTTCATCAAGTCTGGTGTGCTTTCCAGCTGTTGAAGGACCTTCACAAGGGAGGTCATTATAAAAGGAGGTCCATCTGTGTCCTTGGCTGAGGACTCATCTCTAAACACAAACACACAGAGACCGTTAACAAACAGAGAAAAAAAGCGCACAGTTCTTACCAGAGTGCAGTTCTCAGTGACGGATTTAGGGGAGGGGTCCGGGGGGGCCGGGGCTCCCCCTTATTTTGGGTAAAAAAAGAAGAAATCACAGAAGGAAGGAAAGCCGGCAGGGCAAGCAAAACCGCCCCCCGCCCCACCCCCACCCCCCTTAGCTCAAGGTCTGGATCTGCCACTGGTTCTTTCTGTTACAAGGAGATACTCAGCAAAACGACACAAAAAATCGAAAAGAAATTATCTAACGAGTTTGTCCTCTAAGCAAGTCAAATGCAAAAACCAAACTCAGTAACCTTATAATAATGCTATCAACTGCTCTTCAGTTGCGTTTTGCTCGCGTTATGTTCATGCTGTGATTGTTTAGAGTTCATGACGGTAGCGTAAAAAATAAAACTGATGTCTCTCTCGTCACGCACACATTTTCACCTCAAGCCAGATTGCCGCACGAGTGCCACGCGAGAACGAGACGTGTGAGCGTCGAGTCCAAATGTTCCGTCCCGATGACGTACCAATATAGCACCCTGTGTAAAGTCTCTGATTGGTTGATATTCTGTAGCGATTTTCTGCGCGCGATTAGCAATCAACCTGTAGTATAGCGTTAACAGACAGGAATATTTCACCGGCTCAAATCTCGGAAATCTCTCAACAGTCATTGGAAAGCCACTCTTCTATCGCTTAGTTAACTATACACTCACTGTTTGAGAAGGTTTTGCCACATGACACAAGAGTCGTCCATCATGAAAATAAAAGGCCACACGTCTTGGCCGCGTTTGCCATGGATTGCGTGACGGTCACGCTCAGCAATCCAATTCTCCGTGGCGAATTCCTGCAAATAGACAACAATATTGTTTTAATCTTGCACAATAGTGACTCGGCAAGAAAAATGTACTGAGCGGAGAAAACAAAAACAAACAAAACCCACCAAACAACAAACCAATCAGCGATGTCTCCTTCTGTGACTTCACAGGAAGGCTTAAATTGTTGGTAGTTGGTGAGAAGCGCAATTGCCCCAATTGGATGGTGAATCCGGATTGAAAGATTCGGATGCACTGTTGAGCAAGACACTTTGCCCACAGTGCTATGGACCTAGAGTCAAGTGCCTAGCTTGCATGCCACCTAGTTGATGGCTTGACAACAACCTTTACCAATAACCTATAGCTCGTTTCTAGATTGGGGAATTTTACGGTTTAATTTGCAATGTTTGAGACGAGGTTCACTTTATCAACTGACGCTAATGTTCTCTGCCAGTCAATTGAGCCCTAAACTCATGTGGCAGAAAATTCAGAGCTCAGAGCTCCCTGTTATTTGCTTTAAACGATGGCACTGAAATTCCATCACTTGGCTGCGAGCGAAATGAGACCATTCTACAGCTCGCAAAGTGGAAGTTATAGACGGATTCGGCTAAGATGTTTACTTCATTGTTGCCACCCAATTCAGATCATGTGATGATTCATTTGAGGGACTACAATTGTGCAATTTGACACACGTAACTCATTGCATGGGAGTATATACGGACAGAACAGTTGTAACCTCCCAAATGAATCATCACATGATCTGAATTGGGTGGCAACAAATGTGTAAATACGTTAGCCGAATCCGTCCATTTCTTCTTTCGAAACGAACACCAAAGCCCATGTTAGCTTCTGAAATATGTCAGACGCGTAGTTTATAGGGATAACTAATGCTCTTTCCTTGTTTAACAAGTCCTCAAAGGAGCTACGTCACGGCTTGCGCATCTTGAAAAGTTTAGCCTAAATTTTCTAAGTTCGTTGTTCGCAATCCGTGTAAATCTTCTCCATCCTTAACCATCCTTGTTCCTTCATGGTGTATCAGTATCTCATAAGAGCTTTTCTTTCTTAATAAACTATTATTTTCAGCTTTCCTTCAGTTTAAAGATGTTTTTTTTTTTTTTTTTTTTTTTTTTTTACGCGACCAAAATAACTCAAAATACCGTGACTGAGCTCCTTTAAGATTAATTTTCTGTCCATTACCTTGATGTAGAAGCGAGCCGCTCCCAGGCCTTGTGTATCAGAACTGACAGGAAGTCCAACAATCACGTGATTTGGCCACGCCTTGTGATACAGTGCCATCTCGTGGTGTTTTACAAACACGAGTTGGGTGTGGCTCTCACCCTCCATGGCGTGGTACAGGTTCAGCAGGCCTGGTAATACAGATTAAGCGACCTTAAGCCTCTACAAACCTTCACTTCTCCGAATAGAAATTCTATTTTTCACAATACAGCAAGTATATTCCTATATTTTTTCAAAGAGCTCCAAAGACTGATCAACTATATCTTTTGAATGATCTATTTCTAAGCATAAATTCGAGACGTGCATTATCACACCAGCATCATGCGAGCCCAGAAATGAATTTCAGAGTTGAAACAGTACATGGCAAGTAACAGACACCCATTACTAAGTAAGAATGGTGAGGGAAGGAATGGAACAAAATATGGGCGAACTGACAAGAAATTACGCTTTGAATGCTGTCTGAAATTTTGCGAAAATGATCGATCGTGTTGCGATATGGGATTACTTTACGAAACTGTTTTCTGAATTTAGGTACAATTTGCAGAATTACCATCACAGAAATACCGTTAACACTTTTCACACGTTCAAATGTTGTTGTTTATAATGATCAGTGCGCTTTGCGACACCTAGTTAGTTTACAGGCATGCCACTTAAACTGAAAGAAACAAATATACCTACGAAATATAACAGGCTTAAAAATCCTAATTGACGGGAGGCAGACCAGTTGGCCATTTACAAGCATGACCGAGGAGTTGAACTAGGGTCTACCGAGAAACAACTCCAGCTTAGCGGTCAGAGCGGGACTTGCGGATTTCATGTCCGGCGTCCTAACCACTCGATCCTGCTGCCTCCTGCGACACTTCTTGGTGTTTTGATCAGCTAAAGAGTCTAAGAGCACTGGATTTTTCTAAAAAATGTTTTCGGGAGTGTATAACGGTCAAAAAGCTACTCTTCACATATTTCGTCATTTTTCTTACCATACTCCTGTCTTCCCGTGCTCGGCATCATTATGGGACTTCTAACTCCGCCTGCTTCTTCCGCGCTCCCTGACTCCGTCTTCAGCGGTTTCACTACCTCGCCACTGCCGCCAGTCAGTACCACGGGGAGTCGGAGACTGCGCAGCTGCTTGTCCTTGGTGAAGTTGAAGCTCGGCAGGCACCTGTGCGGTATGATGAAGTGTAGTTTCTCCCCACACTGCAGCGTGAATGTGCAAGCCAACGACGAACTAGGACCCATGCTCTCGCGGTAATTCTTACACCCGTCACAGTGATGATACGTGTCGTAAGCCGCCCAATACGAAAGCATCATGGGACAGGTCGGTCGCCGTGGCGACGGTTTGACGGACAGGGGTTGTGCAGAGGCGTCCCCCGACACGGTGCATCCGGTAGAGGCATGGGCTCGAAGCTTGCTGGTTTTGGTGTAGCGGTATTCGCCCAAGAGACAACTAAAGGGAAGCTTGGAGACTTCGTTATACACAGGCCATGCCATTCTCTCTTGCTTGGTTCCCGAGGGGATGGGTGTGGTTTGTAAAGAACTCTCCTTTGGGGTACACACAGTTTCGTTGTACACATCGACTCGTCGTAGTTTCTGGACTGTTTGATGCAGAAGACGAACAAAATGCAGGTACGAGTGAGTCTTGCCCACCTGCAATAAAACGAATAAACAAGAAGTATGTGCAACACAAAACAAGACAAAGGGCTTCACTAAATCGGGTCCACATCATGCTACAAGAAAAAGATTAATTTGATTACCATAGTCACTGCATTGATGCTATCAATTGACCTGTTGCAAATATATTTTTGAAGCCGTTCAGCCTCAAGCTCGAACCATTAATTCTCCTTACCATCTTCATACATTTCTTTTAATGCTGGTTCTGAGAACTTGGTGGTTCGTCAAAACAATATCCCCTTCAAGGAGTACGTCACGGTTTGCACCTAAATTTTCAAGTTCGTGGTTTGTAATCCGTGTTAATCTTCTCCATTCTTGTTCCTTTACGGTTTATTAGTATCTCCTCGGTGTTTTTCTATCTTATTAAACTACTATTTTTCGGTTTCCTTCAGTTTAAAGGTAAGTTTGTACGCGGCCAAAATACTGTGACTGAGCCCCTTTGATTGTCTACTTAAAAACGTGAACTGGCAATTGAAAGGTCTAATTGACCCACTACTTGTATGGTTTGTTTTATTCGAGAAACCTAAATCCGATCAAATCAGTAGTCGACTCAGACTCTCCCTACACTCAGCTCGTTCGACCAAGCGCTGATGATAATCGATGCATGAGAGTAGAAAAAAGTTCGCCTCCTAGTTGGCAGTTTTAGTAACAGCGGCGCAACCCTTTGGAACAGCTTACCCAGTAACATTAGAGAGTTTGTGGTTCCTTAAATCAATTCAAACGCTTTCTGTGTCTTAATTTTTAAACACACGGCATTCATGGAAATCAGATTTATACGTAGAATATTGTCGTAAGTTAATATAATATTAGGATTAGAATTTTAGGTTTGGGATCTTAGGCATTTCATTGGAATTTATTGTACCTGAGGAATTTTTTTACCGTGTATAAATAATGATTAAAGATAAAGATAAACAGTAGACTGGTTATGATAGCCAGCGAACTGCAAAGGGCAAAACAATAGAGCGGTCTCCGATGTTGAATAGGTCCGCCACGTGACTCTGACCGTGCACAAGTTCATTCAAGATGGCGGACAGTATGGACCATCTGTTCTTGTGGGGAGATGATTTTGAAGAAATTTTAGACGTTGTGGAAGGCGATGAAGTAATAGCGGAGCTATATTCTTGTTACAATCTACATAAGACTGTCATTCTCGTTTATTCCATCTTAATGGTTGGCCCTAACATTAGTTTTGTCTTGGTCCTACAGCGGTCATTACAAAAACAGTTGTCTTTCTCTGAATTGTGCCTTACCTGGGGAGGTCCACTGAACAGAATTGATCTGGGGTGGTATTTCTCAGTTCTACACGACTCTGCCTCGTTCCTGTTACTGCTGTTAATACTTGTCTCTCCAACAATAGATTCCTGCCGCGAGCTGGCGGCCATGCCATACAGACGGTGGAGAAGAGCAGGACCTTAGAAATGAGAAGAAAGTGTGAAAGATTTCCAGTTTCACTGGCACATCAGTTTCAACTGATTCCCTTTTCATGCTTCTCCGTTGAGTTTGTTTTTGCATTTGTCGAGAAACCTCGTGTAAAACTCTCTAGCTAATCAAAGGAAAGATGGTATCTTCTCGGGCCAATAGGACGCAAAACACCTCCCCCGCCCCGCCCCCCTCATTCATCAGGGCCGGGTCGTTAAAAAGCAGGTTAACGCTAACCCAAGTTTAAAAGTAAGTATTAATATTTCTTGTATGAAAATGCTTTTCGCAGCCTAATTTGAGGTTAATCAAGCTCAAAACTGAAGGACAAACAATATAAACAGAAAACGTCACCGAAAAGTTACAAAATCAAAATTCTTACACACTGGGTTAAATTAATCAGGCTTCGAACAACTCGGCCCTGGCGTACGCCACTTTTCGCGCTTTCGACTGGTCATAAGACCTAAACTTTGAGCTCTCATTGGTCCCAATACGCCACTTTTATTTTCACTTACCGAACACTGGCTGATGGCCGTGCTTTGTTGCAACTTTTGGATCTCCTATCGTTTTCTTCCCTGCTTCGTTTTCAACACCTGACTTAGAATCTTCGCAGCTGCTGTCTTCACCCTCACTGGTACCTACCCAGAGAAAAAAAACAACTTAAGTCCATATTACAATAGATGCCTTCATCAAAGCAACTATTTCAATTATCACGCAACCCTTCATAGCAGAAAAATGTTGTGCGACGACATGTGTGACTGTTGTAAATGTCACGGCGCTCAACTTCTCCGGAGAAAACTCTGGTTTCAGAAACCTTCGCGAAAAGTGAATGCGAACGACAATGTGTTTTGTAAAAATGTACCTAGAAGTATAATGAACTAATTGAATTGAGGCATTTTGTACTAGCCACTGTGCTGCTCATTGCAAACATGCACTGTACGTATTTGTGGGTGACTATAAATCTCCAGTACTATTAGCAAGGGGCGTGGTAAAGTAGCTAAGAACGGGAATTTTATCCAATGGCCAACATTTCTTTTCCACTGATAAATTAATGACTCACCTGAAGTCATTTTGTTGTTTTCGGCAAAGGATTCCACAGCAGACATGCCATCTTCGTCCACAACATCTGCAAAGAATAATGAAAATTTCAAGTAATCGTGTTATATAGAGAGAGGGTACACTATTTAATGCTGGGGGTAACACTGCGATTGACTAGCATCCCATCCATGGGGGGAGTAGAAATACTCCTAGTCGCTTCACGCTACAGAAACTGGAATAAGGTCCTACGGTATGGACCGCTTGGCCCTACTCAAACTTTACATGTATCTTTACCCAATTACAGACTTCTCCTTTTATTATTTTATTTTGGCTCATTGCAAACAACAAACTAACGCCAAGTATTCTGAAAACAAAGGGTGGCCTCAGAGACTGAAAAACCAATGAAACTTACCAGCGATATCCGGACTTATCACAACACCACTTGCGCTGCGCAGAGTTATGACGGGTTGTCGATTGGCCGCGTTCTGTTGGGGACCTGGGACTTGCTTGGGCTTAGGCTCCGTCCACTCTCTGTAGTACAACGACTGGTGACGTGGATTCGACGTCACCACCGGCGGGCGTCCTAGCCCCACCCACCGAGTCTGGGGACTTGTAGGTAGTAGCAGATGCTTAGGATAACCGTAAAAATCTGATTGAAATGCCTTGAAGACAGAGCGCGACACCAGAATCACAGGCAGCGGGTAGTTAGAAGAGTAGTGGCTTGTTCTGCAGATTGTTCCACTGCTCGTGTTAGAATCCTCTTTGGCTTCTCCACCAGCCTGTCCGTTAGACTCGTTGCCCTCCACACCCCGTGAGCCACTGCCTGAGCCAATGTAACAAGCTATAGCGCTGAATTCCAGCTCTAGCGATGAGCGGTACACGAAACCTCTGTCTATCAGTCTCAAGTCAATGTACTTCAAGGACCTAATGAAAGACAATAACAAAGTTACTGTAGTAAACTTACTGTACATGAAGACAAAAAAATCAAGCATACTATAATACATTTTTAAAAATGCCTCTGACCACATTTTTTAAGTCCCTTTGGAAAATTCTAGTCTATCTTTCCAAGTATGCTCATTTTGATTACGGTACATCGTTGGACAGAATTACTTAAGACAATTCACACTTAAAAAAACTCCCACCAAATAAGAGGTAAAAAAACATGAATTTTTCCTTTTTTCTCTCTCCTTGTAAGTTGTCAAGGTTGCTAAATCGTAGAGGTTTTTCGTAGGGTAAGACGAAATTGACAAAGGGCAGGGGGAGGCGGGTGGGGAGGGGGGAGAGTCTGGTCTCCAAATACTTTCTATGTTCAAATTAGTGATAAACAGATTGACACAAATGTCTCAACCATGTGCTTCCTCTTACCTCGGGAAAGTGTCCCCAGGCCTCTCTCTACCGCTAATGATGATAATGCAAGGAAGATCGTGAAGATCTTCAAAACACTTGGGGCTCCATCTTTCAACTGACTTGCTCTTGGTTTTTGTAGGAACTGAAATGGTACAGTAATGTACGTGTAAAAGAACAACATAAAAATCTCTTCATCAGACTTAATAAGCACGTTTCTTACCAGATGCCGGAAGAAGAATTCAGTTACGCCCTAACCTTTTTGTTCCCTCCAAACTCTCAACCGCTTCAAGAAATAATCCTCAATTTCCAGCTCACTGTGTCCATTGTCATGGATGATAGAAAATCTGAACTGAAATCCAAGCCTGCAATGAACACGTCGCATAAAATACATCTACTGTAATCTATGTAACTGTTAGTAAATCAATTACTATTCTAACTCAGTAACGGTTTTTGAAATTGAAGAAAAGAGATTAAAAGATCGAACTACACTAAAATCAAAGCATGGAAAACAATAAGACATGAATATCGATGAAAAAAACGAAACTTGGTCAACCAAAAAAAAAAAAAAAGGGAACACTCAATGTATTGTTTAATGTTACTTTGCTTTACAATGCAAATGATATTGATCGAATTATGAAGTCCCTCATCCAAAGACGCTTTATTGCCTAAACGGTTCCAAAGCACTTTTCACCACTTGCAATGTTCCGGGACATGATCCCAAGTATTCAATGTTAAACAAAATGTAGAATTCACTATGAAATCGCTTTTATGTATAGGAAATCACAAGACTGAATTAATAAGCTAATCAAAGAAACTAACGATCAAAATTACGAAGTAACGAGTTCGAAAAGAAGTAAAGATAAGAGTTCCAACATGGCGGTTTTTGTCTCGTGCAGTTCAATCTGGCACCTTTGCGCATGCACCGCAAAGCACGCACAGCTCGAGCAGACCGCAGGCTCATTGCTCAGTTATCAGATTCTACCCTCGCAGATCTGGATGGCTAAGGTTTGATTACACTTACTAACCTGTCGCGGGTGTTTCTCAGACTCTCAAAAGCCAGATTAGCAAGTTCCACAGATGGAATACGGATAACTAGCATAGCACCACTGCCATCCGCGTTATGGACAGGCGACTCAATGATCTCCCTCATGATTTGAATTGTCTTCAGCGTGCAGTGAGGTTCGGCGGGTTTGATGCCCGCTGACCACATGATGGCAGCACAGTAATGTCGAATAAGCAGATAGCACCTTAGCACACTCAAATTGACGTCATCTGTTGTTCTATACGCAAACGAAAATACAGACACGTGATGGACGCTACCTCATACTATGGATAACTGTTGTATAGTGGATAACTTATGAAGAGGGATTTTCGGGATCACGATATAAAATAACCTGCCGTTATTGAACTTCGCAGAATGCCTTGCAGATACATGGTTGCCACAATCACATTCATTTAACGCCCGTCCACAATACACCGAATAGAAATCTGAAAACGCAGCTTTATTCCTACGGCTAGGCCTACCGTCCACACGAATCCGTCACGAAAATGGAGCTTTTCGAAAACGCTCTTCAAACCGGAGGAAATTCAAAAAAGCCGTCTTTGCGTTTTAGTGTGGACGGAAAACATTTATAAAACGGAGCTTTTGGAAATCGATGACATCAAGATAATAAAGTGATTTCCCTGACCGAGTTATCCTCAAACACAAATCCAAAATGACCGGTGATTGTTGCGTTTTCAGATTTCTGCTGCGTAGTACGGACGGAAAATATTTGATGCGTTTCTCCGGCGTAATGTGGACGGAGCCCGGCTAAAATGCAGGGATACTGAGCCCCTGTGCACAAGATAGCACACAAGTGATCGTGATTACCTGCTTGTCCTCAAGGCCATCTTTTCAAACGCGTCATCTTGTCTTACAAGTGGAAACTGGTGCGTCCATTTAATTGACTCACAATATTCCTTCATTCCAAAATATGTGCCTTCGTTGGTCTCTAAGTTCTGAATATTCTCCACCACACTGACAGAAACTCCATCTGGTTTCAGGGGGAAATAATTGAAAACATGTTGAGGATAGTTTTAGTAAAAGTATTGTATATTCTAGCTTACTATTGGAAGCAGGCACAAGCGAATTAATACCACATAGAGGTGATAGACGATAGGTCACTTAAACGAATGACGATTTAATCAATTCATTTACTTAATATATACACAACGATAAATTGTTGATCTTTCAACCTGTGTAAAGGTAAAAGGATTTTAATCATGTTAATCTTGTTCATCCCTTCCAGTTACTTGATACTAACTTGAGAGAAATGCAAAATTCTCAGTTGGGTTTACCGTCACAACAAAAGGTTTTCTTCAATGTTGCAAATCGTTAACGCAACATAGAATAAATCTTCGGGGCAAATTGAAAACATTTAGGAATGAAAACGAAGCAAGATTGAAACTATCGCGTTCTTTCTTTCCTTCTTCTAAGGACACATTAAAAATGGTAATGAAATCAGCAAACACAACGTGGTTTTCAATAGAGTGTGGTAAAACCAAAATCAGGGTTATCACTCTGGCCAATCACAAAGGACAAAGACAATCCAGTGAACCAATCAAAACTCGAACCAAATACATGTAGCTGGTATAAAGCGCAGGAAAACGTGCACGCGCGAGTCACGATTTGCCATGATTAGATGATTTAGTGGCGCGAGCTTTTTAAGCCAATCGCTTAGCGAGGTGGCGCAAAACCAAAACAAATGCGAACAAGACACTCAATTGAATCTGCTCAAAACCTTCATGTATATCCAGAGACAAATTTCACTTTTGAACTTAAAACTGTTGGAAGCAATAAGGAAATCAACTGAATACTGACCTGACTCGGTTCGAATATCAGACCAATACACTTCATTACTTGGATCAATGAAGGAGCAATTGGTCTGAAAGAGGTAAGGCGTTGCAGTCACAAAAAGAGTAATCACATTACGAGCCTCTAAAAACTCTTTGTAGTACGGAAGATCGAGAACTCCATGAGGACTGGCGTAGAACTGCGCCTGATCAAACACCACCACAAACAGCACCCTGGGCTGACCTTGTACAAGCTCAAGAAGCTTTAACAACTCCTCTTGGGTTTCGTCCATCCCACTGTGTTTGATTACGTACTTTGCAGCCGTATTGAACGATGCTGCTTTGTCGGCAGTTTCTAAATCAAGCTCAGCCAGGAGTCCTGCCTTGCAAAGTCTTTGAGTAGTTTGGTTGAAAAGTGCTGTCAAAGGCGGTACAATGATTGCCGTTGACACACTCGTGAAACTGTTCAGGTCCAGAGAATTAATGTTCTCTCCAATGGAACACACTTGAGCAAGAAGTTGCTTAGCAATCAGATGCTGGCTGGCGAACAAGGTTTGTTTTTGGTGCGGGTAGATGGACGCTGGAGCCCGAGGCTCCAATCTCGCAGCCTCGTCTGCAATCACCTTTGTCCTCGCAAAACCATTGAATGGAACAAAAACAAATTGCCCTTGACCCATTGCTTCCTCAAAGTTACTGATCATCTGTTCTAGAGCGTCACTGGACAATTTAAAAAGCTGCTCAAGTCTGCCAAGATTGTCCGCAATCCGCGCTCCAACTGGATGACCAATCATGGCCTCTGAGAGATACTTCGCCTGTAGGACGCTCGTGACTAGCAAGCAAAACTCGGGCGACTTCTTTTGCGAAGTGGCTAAGACAAAGATAAAGTCAGGAACGGGTACTTTGGGAAATTTGGATTGATTGTGTCTGTGAATTTCCAAGACGAACTTCAAAGCTCTAAAAATGGCGTTATCAAGCGACACGGGTGAAGACACTATTTTGACTCGTCCTTTCGAGTTGGCCGCAGTGAGACTTGCAAGCACTGGAAGCTGAACGTGTGTCACTGCATTGCTCTGAGCGAGTAGATGAGACTGTTGTTGGACGGACGCCGTCAGCTCCAGCCTGGCATCTTGTAGTAAAGATTCCACGTCTTCCCGACTGATGCGATCGTCGTCCACGAACTGCGACAGATACTGCACCATGAGAAGCACTGCCATCTGTGTAGTAAGACACGGTACGCTACCGTAAAATGGCCTCTCTGATAAAGAAGTCGGGGCAGTGCTGTATACACCAGAAATGTTGCCAAACTGGTTACGGTCTGAGACGAGAGGAGGGTCAAAGCACCCCACGAGAAGGTCACTGATGATAATGTCCTCCACAGTGCAGGACATCTTGGGTATGGAATGCTGGCATAACAGGAGTACAGGACGAACACCGCATGCCGTGGTAAGCCAGGGTTCGGACGGCAGCTCTCCTACATCAGATCCTGACGCAGATCTTGCAGTGTCACTGGATTGATCATCTGAAAAGCAGTTTAGACAGACTGTAATTAAGATCCATTCCGGACTTAACGGGCATTTTAAACCTTATCACTGAAAGGTAAGGTAAATGTAAGTTCTGCATACGAGCCAAGTGGCCCATCAGGCCGGCGCTTATCTCAAATTCCTGTAGCACGGAGCGACTAGGAATAATATTTCTACTCTCTCTTGGATGGGATTTTCGGTTTTCAATTGAGTGTCGGAAGTAATCAGACAGTTACTTTGGTTTTGGTTTTGGTTTTACTACCGTTTGAGATTGGCTGAGTAGTCTAATAGGTCAGTAATTGGTTTGGTTTTGGTTTTACGCCACTCAACATTATAATATACTAAGACTACAAAATGAATTGCAGTGTAAATTGCAGTACAGTTTGTGTAACAGACCGAAGCATTCTTAAGCCTTTCAAAAAGGCTAAAGGTAAATTTCTTCTGACTCTTTCACCGAAAGAGCAAAAAATTGTTTCGAATTATCGGGAGGTTTGAGAAATCAGGATTTCACTGTAGTCTTGATCATTCATGACTAGTTCCTTCAGATGACTAACAGATATGATAGTGTTGAAGATATGGCTATATAGTACTTAATACTTTCAACTATGTTAGAAAACTCTCATCGCAAAGTTATCTGTGGAGAAAAATCCGGCATTTTTAATTCTCAGATGAATCATTTGTTCCGAAATTCAGTTCTGACCAAAATTTGAAAGTCCAAACAATTTTTTTTAGTTTATGTTGCGATTATAGGTTGGTTCGGTTATCAGTATTCCTCAGAAAGGAGCTCTGACGTAATGGAACTACATGTATGCGCACAGCATCTGTCCTTACCACTTTCTATTGGCGACTCACTGCCTCCAGACTCCCAGCGCGCTCTCTTCAGTCCCGGATGATAGGCTTGCTCAGAAGCGTTCTGATTGGTTGATTGCATTAACAGCAGGCCCTCATCTCTTGGTGATGTCATACTCTGGCCTTGAATGGAGGTTGAATGAGACTGTAGAGACAGCAGGTGATGTGGAGCTAGAGAAGAATAAACAGTAAAAATTTAAGGAGCTACGTCACGAATTGCGCATCTTGAAAAGTGTGGCTTAAATTTTTCAAGTTCGTCGTTTGTAATCCGTGTTAATCTTCTCCTTCCTTAGCCATCCTTGTTTCCTTATGGTTTAGTATTATCTCTTTGGTGCTTTTCTACCTTAGCAAACTATTATTTTCAGGTTCCCTTCAATTCAAAGGTAACTTAATACTTATAGGTGGCCACAATAACTCCAAATACCGTGACTGAGTCCCTTTACGAAGACCGATTAATAAAAATAAAATACCCTTCAATCTCCCTACAAAGGGCCCCCTGAGGCAGAATTAAATGGCTGTTTCAATAAGAGTCCAATGTATTAATCAGCCGATGGTCGGGGAAAACAATCCTGGCTGTGGGGGTTCGACTGTACATGCAGGAAAGGCATAGATCAAAAGCAAAGTTATATGTAAAATGTATTTAGTAACATACTGTAAATAGCAAGTAAACATCATGAACTTGAGAGTTTAAAAAGATTTAACATGCCATGGGCGCAACTAACACCTTTTTTACCTTTTACCTAGTGACTGGATATTAACAAACTCGCAATCTGATTGGATATATAAGGATTCATGCTGACGTCATTGTTTGCATTTTTGCTCATTTGCATACGGCTTTGCGTACAGAAGGAAACAAGTTAGATATGAATTGACTCCAGGCAGCTTAAGAGCTGGTGAAACGTAATACAGGGTGAAAGTTTTAGCTCTTTGGGTGTGATATTCAAGGAGGAATTGTCTTTCAAAACTGCAAAATTTCTGGGTAGCAAAAGCGCTAATGAGCTCATACATTCTTTGTATAATTTTGAGTTTTTAAACCCGTGTTGCACAAAGAGTATTCAATAAATCGGGCTCATATAGACCCTTTGCATAAATGGCGCCTACATTTAAATAACAATACTTATACATCCTTAGCCTCATATTCGTGTGAAAAAATCCTTTCTCTTGAAACAGGAGTACGAGACTAAGGATGTATAAACTATTGTCATTCAAATTTAGGCGCCATTTATGCAAAGGATCTATTCATTGGTAGACATAATCGTACTATGACCTTTCAATATTCAGAACCGATTTATTTGAAGTTCCATCAGAAACTTAATTGCTTATGGTAATGAGGCAAATATTGTAAACAAGGATTCCCCTATACAACAGACGTGTTGGTGGCCACATGATTACCTGTATGTGAAGACAATAAGAGAAATCGCCCTTTATTTCTAATGGCGTTTATAGTTGCCTCAAAGTTTTGCGTTTTGTCGACCTACCACTCAAGCTCACATTCAGTATTGTAAAAAAACAGAACTTAGATATCTGTATTGTTTTAGTAACTTATGCTGCCACTCAAGCTCTGTAATCTACAAAAAAAAGAGCTAAGATGTCTGTGTTGTTTTAGTACAGTACCTGATGTTGCACTGTTCCTAGGCATCTCATTGGACTTCTCAGAGTCGGAAGATGTATACGGTGCAGGAATGTATGGTCCAGTAAGTGGAAAAGTTCTTTTTCTTCCTTCAACTGCCATCACAAGTAAAAACAAAATAACATTTTGAATAAATACTAAATGAACGGGCAATTTGACGCTGCCCTCAAGCTTATGGACAATGTGTTTAACGTCTTTGGGTTTTTCTGTGATTAACGTATCTTAGAGGAGCTACTTAACGGTTTGCGCATCTTGAAAAGTATAGCCTAAATGTTTCAAGTTCGTCGTTTGTAATCCGTGTTAATCTTCTCCATTCGTAATCATCCTTGTTCCTCTATGGTTTATTAGTATCTCTTTGGTGTTTTTCTATCTTAGTAAACAACTATTTTCAGGTTTTCTTCAATTTAAAGGAGATTTTGAACGTGGTCAAAATAACTGAAAATACCGTGACTGAATTGAGGACTACACTCTAGCCCCTTTTAATGAGCATATCAATTACATGTCATTGCAACTTGTGATTGTGGTCTCATGATTAGTGTGCCTGACTCTGGACAAGATTTGGACAAGACACACTCTCTTCAAGTTACAATTAACTCTCACAGTGCCTCTCCCCACCCAGGTGTATAAATGGGTACCGGTGAAATTAATGCTGGAGGTAACCCTGTGATGGACTAGCATCCCATCCAGGGGGAGTAGAAATACTCCTAGCCACTTTGTGTCACAGTAACCGTGGTATAAGCTCTGTCGGCATGGACTGGTCACTTGCCCGACGCAGACTTCACCTTACCAACAATGCCTCTCTGAGTTTCCCCACCCAGGCACATAAATGGGTACTAGGGAAGTTAACGTAGGAGGTAGCACTGCAATAGACTAACATCCTATGTAGGCAGAACACAGAAATACACAGAAATACTCCTGGTCCCTTCATACTATGGAAAGTACAGGTAAGCACTGGTCTGATAAGCCAACACAGTGGAACCACCTTAATCTGGGTCACCAACAAGCCACAGGAGACAGCATTAAAGGGGTTCTTTAAATAAGAAAATGACTGACTGAGGTTTTGTTCAGGCCAGAATAAAGTGGCGAAAATAACAAGGTGGCTGTATTAATGGGGTGGCCATAAGGTGGGGTTCCACTGTACCCCCAAAGTATGCAATCTCTGACTTAACTTACCTTTCCACGGGATAGCTGGTCCTTTGTGTAGTCTACCACTGGGCTCAATGATGATGTAGTACTTCAAATGCTTCTGTTTCTTGGGCTGCGTGGCAAGCTTCAGATTAATATGACTTGAAAACTCTGTGAAGTATCTGAATCCCTTGGCCCCACAGCCAATGCAGTTTCCACTGAATCCAAGCATTGTGGCATTGTTCTTCTCATCTGGCAGGAATCGTCTGTCCACTTCTGCCACCAGCATCATTCCTGGCAGCATGGGAGATTTAGCTCCAACAAGCACAAACCCTTCAGAGACTTTCACAGACTTCCCATTGAGGTGAGCCAGCCTTAACTCTCCTCCAGCCTGACACAAACCTGAAACATTTATACTGGGTTTAAAGGGGTACTATTACAGGCCTTACTAAAAAGACATATTTTCATTGATGGAAATCTTCAAATAATGGCCTAGTTTTGTTAGAAATTGTTATACATGTGCACTGAAGCTATAAAATTGAAAAAGTCTGCCAGACTTTTTCAAATTCTGTTGTAGCGTCTTGTAAAAAGTGCTAAAAGCTAAACATAATTGTGCTCCCTTCAACAATTCAACAATAAGAAAATTTTGCACACTAGCACAGGTACTAAGTCACAATATCGGCACTGCTTTCATCCAAGGTGACATACTACATGTAAGTCTCCACACGGCCCTCTTATTTCTCATGGCATTGCCATCAGGAGAATTACATTTGGCGATCATTTTCTTAACTCTCCTGCCATTAATTTATGGTTATTTGTCCAAGACTTAAGGACAGCTAAGAGGGACCATGACTAGATTCCACCAATCAAACTGCTTAATTATTGCCATTCCAGTAGTTTCTAAATATTGGATAGAGTAGAGTTTTGACCGCCCTTTTTCAATCATAACATCACGAAGTAAATCCCTAATAAAGGGTGCATTCCTTTGGGGTGATCTGGATCAGGATCAGTGATCCAAGTTCACTTGGATCATGGTACATCATAGGAACCGATGAATCCACTCTGGTCACTGATTCAGTGGTTCCTTTGATGAACTATGATGCGAGTGATCCTGGATCACTGGTCCTGATCCAGATTACCCCAAAGGAATGCACCCTGGGAAAGCTTGCTCAGGAGTGTATTGGAATCAATTGAGTATTTGTCAACTGAGCCTAATAAAATGGAACGCAGCTCCAAAATAGTCTCACCAATAAAGTTGACCCCAAAGGCTGTTAAGACTGAAAATATCAACTCTGGCTGCTTTGAAAACTTCATAGCGTATCCAGGGCTTTCATTAACGGTTTTAGCAGGAGGACAACTGGTTCTCATAGTGGGACAAAACGCTTTGAACTGAACTTATTTATATGAAAAACTTTCCTCGCATGGTCAAACCAGGTGGCCAAAATTGTCCTCACAGTGGAGTCAGTCAATTTGGAAGGTGCCTGGCCCTTAATGAAAGCCCTACGTGTTAGGCTACATTGTTAGTATGTTACATCTGCAAGCACCTGGGGTTGTACAAACTGGTCCTGTCTGCACAGGCCTGCTATGCATGCCTGTTGACCTTGTGGCTGGTTCACTCATGCTAGGATGCACCTCAGCTGGGTGGACAACAAAAGCAGAACTTCTTGTTCCGTTGTGAGACTCTTCATCATCACTGGCACGTCTTGCATCACTTGGCATGTCTCCCCGGGTAGTTTGACTTATGGGCATGGGAGGGGTGTGGGATTGTAGTAGCTGCATAAGCCTGGGGGAATCTGTTAAGCAGAACAACCATTGTTAGCACTGTTAAAATTCTGAATTCCAAGCTTTTAGGGTTAGGTGATAGCAAGTTACATGTATGTTAAGTTTTTTTTCCAATTAGCCCCAAATAAAATACACATAAATATAACTTACAGTGATTTTTTTTGCATATAGATTGCTAGATTAATTACTAGATGCATTCAAATGGTTGTTGACAAGCCCTAAAACATTGTTACTATAATTACAAAATTTTAAATAAAAAGTTTGGAATTAGAATCCCCTTGCATTAACTGAGAAATTACCAGCCCATGTTGATGATTTTCCTTATTCTCAACACCCCTCCACTTGAGAATAAATTGATATCATAAGGAGTTATTACAAAATGATCACTCTGACTTATGACTTAAATTATTCTCTTGTTGTCTGTTTCTACAGCAAAAAATAATAACATAAATAAAGCAGATGTACTCATGCATACGCACTTATTGTGAGGGTTTGCAGATTATCAAAAAGTTCCTACGAAACAGTCAAATCCCCCACAACAATTTGTTATTGAGCAATATATTTCAGAACCCCTCTACCTCCCCCAAACAAACATACCCGTGGGGTAACACACATGCCACCCACCTACATATAGTTTTGTACCCCCAGGTACATGTACATGATGACAAAACTACCTTCAAATTAAAACTATCTTGTGTAAAATTAATCACTCACCAAAGACAGGCTGCTTTAAATTAATTTTGTCACAGTTTCGAGAGTTGCATGGCAAAGTAAGTAAATGTATAAAATACCTCAACTATGAATTTACATCAACATGATCAGTTATTCTACATGTTAAACATTATCACAAGAAATCTGAGTTTGAAAAACTCACATTGCCAAAGAGGATCAAAACAACAGATTGGCTTGATGTTGATAAGTCTTGAATGAGGTAATTTGAATGTTAATCCATTAGTGAGACAGGATGCAATATCATGACTCAAGTGGTGTCAATAATATTAGTTAATATATTGGCCAGACAGACACAGGGATTCATGCAATCTAGGTAGTTCACAAAATAACATATTGCGTGTAGATTTGACCATGTGTAGTTGTATATTTTGGCAAGTCTCTAGAAAATTCTTAGTATTTTATATAACAGTAGTAACCAAAAGCAGAGGCTTGTCACAAACCATGCAACAACTTTTAAAACATTTTTTGGACCTCACTAACAGAATGTTTTGCTTTTTTCTTGGACAAAATAAAATTCAGAGATCCATGATGACAAAATTAAATGTTTAACCAATTTTCAGGCAAGCTCAACTAAATTGATTTGTCAAATTCAAGGCAAAGTTTTACATAGCTCAAGATAGGATACATAAAATGTACACACCAGTTTTGTCATCTTGACCATGCATGTAAGATCAAACAAGCTGGACCTGGATCACTCTCAATTTGACCAGTAAAACAACTATTCTGTAACCTATAACTTCTTACACAAACAGTTATCTAGACAGGTAGCAGTCTTGGCAGTATAATACATGAGTTCTTCAACAAGATATTATTAGAAGCCTACAAAAAGGTTTACTGAGAGCTGTGGCGCAGAGCCTCTATATCAAAAGCAGATCAATTAACAGTGCTTCCTGAAAAGGCCAATATCACGTTGAAGACGACAAAGGTGAGGAAATAGATAGGCCTGTGCTTAAGATTAAATATAAACCACGAAGCTGCCAGGCTTATTGGTATTGCGCCACGGACTTTCTATGCACGCATATCAGTCTTGATATCCTAAGCGTTTAGCTGCCATTAGTCAGTATCTAGTCACGTTAAAAATGTTTAATTATATTGCTCAAGCTGGAAAGCTTATTTCTCTGTCATGCAAGCCGCGACTCAGAAAATTTTACTGGATGAACCTTCCCAATGTTTTAAGCAATAAACTAATTTTTTCTATGGCTTAGTTATTTCTTGTTCTTCTATGATAAATATTTCAATCAACCCCTTAACATTCTCAAGTGTCTTAAAAGCTGGGAGAGGCTTTGATAGTTTCAAGGATAGGGTGCGGCTGATGAACAGCTGATAATGACCACAAAACAACGCAATATAATTACGTATGTCGCTCATCCCATTCCCTGCTACTTAGTCTCTCCAATTTCCTTTGAAAAATATCGTACATCCAGTCTATTTTCTAAAAACTAATCTGACTTGTTACTTATGTAAGTGACTGATGTACAACAAAGTTTGAAATCAACTTAAACACATTTTGATTCTCCAACACCTATATGAGCCCCGGCAAATAACACCACAAGTTGAGGAGAGTGTTTTTGTGGCTGAAGATCTAAATGAGAAATTCAAACTTCATTTTTTGTCAACTGTACCCCATCCGTCGACTGAACTAAGAGAACCTGAGAGTTGACATAACTTATATATCCCACAAGTGAGCTAAAAAACTCAGACTCGTGGGAAGAGTTAGCAGATTAAATTCTAGAGGCAACGATGGCAAAAATGCTAATGTTCAAACAAGAGCAAAAACAAAATTCTTGTCAACCCTCATTCACATTAATTGGTCATTTTCCTCTCCCACTTGACGGATACATCAAATCTTCAGCAGAAAATATTCTGCCACCAGACAGCTGAATTGTTCGATGAAAGTAAGCATCTCAAAACAGTTTTTAGTCTTAAGCCAGAAGAAAAGGAGGAGAAAAAAAGCAGCATTTAGAAAAAAAATACCAGTGACTAGTGAGATACTATATCAGTTGTGCATGTAGCCATTGAATATGACATACATGTATTGGCACTTGCAGACTGATTATCACATTTTTTTGTGTGCACGCAACACGATGCCATTCAAGAAATAGAATTAACATGTACTGTGTTTCTATAAAGCTATAGAAACACAAGAGAATGTTTGGGAGAACAAGAAATGCTGTTGCAACACAATTCGGCAGGCAAGTGTTCCCACAGCTTTTCCAAGTTCTCCCAAACTTTCACAAGTGATTCTGTGGCTTAATAGAAACACAGAGAACATATTTTCTATTTCTTTCAGGAAATTCTGTGACGAAAGAAAATACAGTAACTGTTGTAGTTGTTTCAGAAAGAACCCATAGACCTTTCCCGCATTTCAACAAAGGTGGACAAAAACACAGCATATGTATGAAAATGTCTACCGTATAATCATTTGTAGGTTCTGAAGTGGAATGCAGGACAGGTCTAATCATCAGTAAATCAAAAACTACAGGGTTTCTAGCATTGACCATTTTAATGTCGCATATTTACATTGTACAAATATTTTAACAGCCACATTTTCAATCCTGTGAATGAGGGACCTCAAAGTTCCAAGAAAAAAATACCTTGATTTAAAACAAGCTCCCCTAAGGACAATAATTATATATGTGATGAACAGTAGAAATGAAATGGTTCTGAATATAATGTTGATTGTAGGTCAGAAAAAACAACATGGCCTGGTTCTAGATAATTTAGCCCAACATATCTACATGTACATGTAGTCACTGACAGTGTGGATCCCTACCGACCCCACTGGAAAGTCCCTGGGATTTTGGGAGCCACAATATTATTTTTAAAGGAAACTATAAACCAATACTAGAATTTACAAAAAAAAAAAAAACTGAAAATATTTAAGTCAATGAAAGTCTTTTAAAAGTTGGATTCACTTGATCTACATCACTTTAAAACCTCTATTTTTTCTGCATCTCTTTTGGTCGTAGGGTTCAAGGCTTTGTGTTTATTATCTATTGCTTCATTTGGCCAGTTAACATGAGCCTTGTAAATGGTACAGCTCACCCCATTTGGTTTGTATTCAAAGCTACACATAGATGTGGGGTTAACTGTATGCGCATGTAGACTGTATGTACAAGTAAACAAAAATACTTCGAATACAGTGGAATCCATATATCTTTAACCTTCAATTTTTCTACCCAATTTTCGCTTGGTGGCCGGGCGGCACAATAGAATACCAATACTGTAGTAACTAATAAATCACTCACAGGTACTGCAATAAGAGAAATGATAAAAAAAAAACCCTGCTTTACAAGGAAGCCGTGTATAAAAGCAAAATTATAAAACTTACATAAGATTACCAGCAAAATCATAATTCTTCAACTTAGATTTAAATTCATCAAGAGAGGGTGACTGATGAATATCCAAGTTAGGGTAAACTATTCCACAGTACAGCTCTGCTGTAGGACAGACTTCTTTTACAATAATTAGTGTGGGGCTGTGGAATGGCAAGCAAACAGTCACTATCTCTTGAATTAGGATAAGGTATCAGAACGGAAGACACAGTGTGAACTCAGATAGTCTGGAACCATATCTTATACATCATTATTGATTTATCGACAAGGCGTTCACGGTCCACTTTAACCCAGTTAGAGTATTTGATAGATGGCACTTTTACAAAAACCAGTTGGTAAGATTGCAAGGACATCCTGTCCACAGACTTAACTCTTAATGGCATCTTCTTGCTCCAGTTTTAGATCAATGTGTTTGCCATTTTGCTATAGATCTTTCACCGTTTCCTGAACAGAAGAATTTTGAATGCTTCCTCAGACTCAGCTATACAGTGGAACCTCGCCTTAAGGCCACCCAGTTAATACAGCCACCTTGTTATTACATGTATGGCCACTTTATTCTCACCTGAACAAAAGCCCAGTCAGTCATTTTCTTATTTAAAGACCCCTTTAATAAAGCCACTCATTAATCAGCCAGATTCTTTTGGGCTGTTGGTGACCGGATGAACAGGGTTCCACTGTATTTTGATACTGTTGTGTTCCAGATGTCAGATTATGCATGAACGGTCAAATTTCTGATGTCACTTTTTGATTGATGGGCTACTGACCAATCAAATTGCACTATTGTTCCCTGTTTGTGGGCGAACAGAGTTTGGTAAAATGTTTGGGTTTGACGGTAGGCAATTCCTTTTCTCCACACCCCTGCACACCTGCTTGTTCACTCTCTCTGCCTGGAAAAGAAAAGTAAACATCTGCTACGCAGGCTGGGGGAACAGTGGTAAGAATTTTAATTTCAGAACAAAAAAAGTGTTGGAAACTTTTGTCTGAAATTTGTTGGAAATGCAATAAAAAGTGTCCAAAGATTTAATGTCCAAATTTACACATCCAAAATTTTAACGTCCAAAATTATTTGCAAGTAATGCAGGTAAACCCACAGTTAGGAACTTCAACTGGCTGAACGCTAACCAGTTGGTTATAGTTTACCCTGTAGAGTGCATACATGCATGAGCAAAGTAAAAATAAAATATAACTGAAGACAGTGAGAATTCCAAAAGCCAGTAGTACAATACATGTGGCATCAAAGGGAAACACATTATTATTAACTATCAAAGTTGTAATGACAATGTAGTGACAGAGATATTGAATGGAAGTTTGTCAAATTGTCACAAGCCATTTTGAAAATACTAAATAAATTAAAAATTACAATGTGATGCAGAGGCTTAGGAAAGTAAAACAAATTAGAAATAAGAGGTTTCAAGAGTGATGAATTTAAAATTAATTTCTCTTGTTCTTGTCCCCAAAGCTTTAGCAGTGCCCTGTTAGAATTTTCATACTTTCATGGCCTATTACTTAAACACATAATTTATACCGTTGAACCCCGCCATTTCAGGGCCCAGACGAAAAAATATAGTTCAAAATAGCGAGAGTTTGAAATGGCTGATAGTAAATGACTGATAAAAAGTAATTCCAAGGGGAATAGTTTTGAGTTCCAAATAACGAGGAATTTGAAATAACCAAGTTCAAATTAACGTGATTCAACTGTAGTGACAAGAAGTTGAAATTAAAAATACATGTACCAAGAGTGCTTAATGAACCTTGTTCACAATATTTAGCTACATGTACAATGATGGGTTTTCATTTATAATGTAAACTACCTAGTACAGCTGTAACCACATTGTTTGCGACATGAATGGGAAACAAAATTGGACTTGCTATTTAGTTTGGTATACAAGTCGTGACAAAATACTGTTGCAGCTGAGGAATATTTTGACAACAGTCTTGAGTAATAAAAGATGAAACACCCAAGCAAATGTACATGTAATTATACAGTTACATATTGCAACCTTTGGCACATATCTGAAATTATATTTGACTGCAATGGTTAATTATCATCCACTTCTTTTATTAATAATAAAGTTACAGTTACCTTTTATAGGTTCATTTGAATATTGAAACGTAACAGAGTCAGGAACAATATAGAATTATATTAATCACAAAAAGAATCACAAATATATTTATTGTGCACATTTTTAGCCAAATGTAACACTGACATATTTGTTTTTATTTTACTGGCCATTACCCTACTGTCGGGCTCATTTTCCAGGCTCTTATGTGTATATAAAGAACAAGGAAAAACTGGTGTGATCAAAGGTCAGCAAAATGACAAGAGTGTAACTGACCTGTTCTATTTTAGTACATTTTTGTCATTCCCATATTACAGAAAACAAACTTTCAAGTAATATTGGTCCCATATTTAATAGAGAAATACTAGAGGTAGGATACAGTACGCTTAAGAGCAGAATTTTACATGCTAAAAATAGCATAAGGTTACCACTCTCACACCAAAAAGGTAAAAATTCAAAATTTGCATGCATGCATGTATAACACTGCCAATCTTACATGCAGAGTAGGCAATGAATAGCATTATGAAAATGAAGAAATGATTAAAAAATGCCAGGGTTAAATTTGACTACGACAATTTTTATGAAGGATATAACAATGTTAATTTTGCTGAAAAAAATTAGCTTCAAAACTCATTTCTGACAGTCACTCCCAAATCAAAATCATTGAAAACCACTTGAAATTTAACGGGGATAAAAACAAGCCAATTAAAAATTGACAATATTTCCTAACAGGTCTGCAACTTTCTGCAACTTTGTTGAGTTTCAAATTCTCTTTTAGAGCTATTGTTTAAATCCTTCTACATTAATTGATTGATCGTTTTGATTGGTCAATCTTGTTCCAGGTCCCCTCATTTCAATATCACAGTAACACTGTACTTTTCAATCAGGTACTAAATTTACCCTGGAATAAACAATTTAATTAATTTCATTACCTTCAGAACTGTGGCTGTCATTAGCAGGACTTCTCGCAGACGTCAAACCTGGCACATGCACAATTACTGTTTCTGCAGGAATGTCGACTCCAGCAGGGGACGCAACTGTTGATGTGTTGTCATAGTGATGTGACGCATCATAATGTATTGTAGCTTGCGATGCAGATAACCTGGTGCTTACTCTTCTGGGAGGCCAAAGTGACCGATGTTTGTTGCGATATCGATGGTCTGACATGTTTACCGCCCATGCCGATCCAAAAGTGTAAACATTCACTGACTTTGCTCAGTTCCTAGCATAGATTCATAATAAACAAAGATTACCAATGTGATCATAAGAGCGTGCATGGTGGTCCATAGGCAGATTTAATGATGAAAACGGGATGCCGCACATGGATGAGATAGTCCAGACACACTTGATTTGGTTGCCTGTGCTTTATATTCAAACCCAAAAAAATCTTTCAATCATCTCTGTCACTTCCCCCCCCCCCCCCCCCCAACCTTCCTGGGTACCAACCCAGCCACAAGAACAATCAAAGTCCCCATGATGAGCTCAACTTTATTTCTTCCCATGAGTGAATGGATATATAACTAAACAGCATGTTTGGACATGACATTCAGTTTTCACATTTGTAATAGTAATTGGATTGAGTGGCGTACAATTCAGGAAGCAATCAGGTGAGTAATTTCAAAATCAGACGAGAGCGCAGCGCGAGGTCAATTTGAAACTATGACCACTATTACTCCCCAAATTGTAGGGCATGAGGTCCAATATTACTAAACAATCGCATAAATAACAAATTTAGAGGGTTAAGTCTGTTAAGAACTACTTTTGAGTGAAAAAGTCAGTACTATTTTCTGTAAGTCATGAAAACTGTTGGGATCATTAAGAAGGAAGCCATTAGAGCTCACATAATGACATAGGTATCCAATTACAGGTACATTGTATGGAATGACATAAATTTGAAATTGGATATTTCCTGTCTTTGAACATCAAGTGATCGCCCACTGATTACCTGACAGGATCAATCACCAATCATAATTTTTTTTTATAGATGTCATTTTGAGATAGACTCGTGTAAAAGACAAGCTATCTGAAATTGTCCAATTTGAAAATGGCCTCTTGCCCTACTACATGTACAAGTTGCCCATCTTGGACAAATAACTTGTCTAATTAGCTATCTCTATTAATCTTCCTTTGTTAAAAAAAAGCCATTTTCTCCAGAATTTCCATCCTTAGGCACATCTCATTTAAGTTTAACTCGTATATTTCCCTCGACTTTGTTTAAAACAATATCGTTCGATACTATATCACGATGGTTATGATGCATTGAAACTGGTCGTTCAGACGGACTGTAAACACGCAGGAAGAGAGTAGAAACATCCCGTAGCTTTTAAAATAGTTCCTTCTAGTTTTATTCATAGCATGGACACATCAAAGAATCCAGAGTGTTAGGGTAAATGAGAACGAAAGCGATCGTGCTCTTTGACTGTCTTGAGAATACAGTCTGCCTGTGCGCGCTAGACGAATTTGTCTGTCGGTTCCCCGAAGTGAACCGAAAATTTCTGGAAAACTAAGGTAGAAGTTTAATTTTGTGGCAAGAAATGTTCAGGAATGCCTTCTCCTTTCGCAGATTTGGTTAGTTTGGGGATAATAGCGCGTTGCTCGGCTATCGGTTTCAAATGCGCCATCGCGTGCGGTCTATCGATCTGACAGCCAGCCAGCCCCAGCGGACGTTACGTCCGATCGAAGACCATCTACCAGACTGTACACTCAACTTTCAGACGAACTACACGTTAAATGTTGTCAATACACTCACCTTAGCTTCGAAGGCTAAATCTTGCACCAGTGGGAAGGGTAAATGTAATTTTCTCCGCGAAAATACACCGCAAAGGCATCATAGATGATAGCCAGGCTCACGTCTGTCGGAGCAACTGTTGTCACGTGACCTGTTTGCCGGTTCACAAGTTAGCCATGTGACCCGGATGGACAATTTATGTAATCATAAAGAGGTCTTTCTAGACCAAGTTTCGTGTTGCCAAACAATCGAAAATTTCGTTTTGAAAGCCCAATGGTTCAGAAGATTCCCAGAAGATCCGTTCCATTCGAAAATTATGGACGACCTCTAGAGGAGGCCTTCTTCCCACATACGGAACTGAACGTGGGAATTTCCTTTCATTTGCTAATTTCTCTGGCTGTGTTCCAGTTTCCAGTTTTTGATGCAGCTTTATATGCATGCATGAGGGAAAAACAATGACAGTATATGTAAACCAGTCATAAATGGTAACTAAAGTGCCATCTCTGGTTGGGTTGCTCATCCTGGAAAAACCCTTATCTCAACCGCTTCGAACCGTTTCTTCGGACCAAATCAGTATGAATTTATATCTCGTCTTCAAACTCTTAAAAGAAAAATTCTGTCCTTGGGCCCGTTTCTCGAAAGCCATGGAAACTTTTCCGGCCCGAAAAGCCATTTTTAGTTCATCGGTATTTAAAGACAGAGAGGTGTATACGCCTGAAACCTCTTGTACGGAATGGAACCTCTGTTTATATTAAGAATATGTGAATAAAACAGCTCTGTAATCAAAAGGTTTGAGATTTTGCTACGGCTTTCCGTTTGCGAAAACTTTTCGGGACCTTCGAGAAACGGGCCCCTGGTAACGACTGATGGGGTCATCCGCCGATAATTAAAAATTATAGCATGGTCAAGTACAGACGTCAGGGTCCCCCGCGACCAACCAGGAGAAAATTTTATTAAGTCTAAAATTTTAAATCGACACGCTGGTGATTCGTGGTAAAGCGCAAAGGTGCAAACTATCTCACACTACAAGTAGTCGGTTTTTGTTCCCGCTCCTGAACTCCTCCACGCGAATTTATACCAGGTAGGGGCTCGCAGTCTAGAACTATCCGTTGCTCAGTAACAGAAAGGCCTAGAGACAATTTGTGATTGACAAGTTATCAATTTATGTCGTTCATACCCGTTTGATATGTCAGGGAGAAGTTGTTCCCGTATCTGCGAATCAGAACCAAACAATCTCTTTCAGATGGTTTCTGTGCCGGCCCAATTAATGACTGTCCATTCACCTGACGAATCAGAAAAAAAAGGCCGACTGAGCTTGCAATACCATCAGCTGTATCGACAGGTCTCCTACAGTGTATGATGACATTACCAAGCCCCTTCATCCCCCATCTCTCACCGGGCATTTGCTTGGCATTTGTAATTTTTTTGACAAAATGTTCAGTTGTAAATGACTCATGAGGGTCGCACATTGGGGCTGGGGGTGGGAGGGGGGGGGGGGCGGGGACGGGAGTGTCTATAGCACGCACGGTTCACGAACGGAAAAATTTGAGGATCACGGATCACGAATATAAAAATTTCGTTTTCCCGAATGACGAAATTAAGCAGGTAAGATACTCTTTTTAATAACCTGTTCTTACACCAGGCTGAGTGTTTGAAGAAAGGAAAATCGTGAAAAGCTAAGTTAAGGTGGGATGGTACACTCAATATGGACCAAAAAGTTTGTTTAAATATGGTGAAGAAAGATCAATTGTGTGCTATTGCACTCAAGTAGAGAAATTAAATTTCTAGAGTTTTACTCAAAATGGTTTCTATGGAAACCAGCCATAGCCTTTTGAAGTAGTGTTTTATAGTATTGACGCCAACACTTCCTGCTCTTTTACAAAACAAGAATTGACTGTCAAATAAGCATATCATGTAAGTTTCTGTTTTGTTCTGTGATATGAACCTAAGTTTTGACAGTTAAGTCTTATTTTCAGTGCTTTTTACAGCTTTATTTGGAAATAACCTTATTTTTTACCACACCCAGTGGACAAATCATCTCATGTCACGCGACAGACCTTAAAATGTTGCGATTGTTTTGGTTTATATCATCACGACACTATTGGTCTTTGATGAGCCCAAGTTTCAGAAATTCTACTTAAAAACCTTGCAAAGTAAAAATGTTGGCGTGAAGTCAGTCGGTGCAAAAGTAAACTTTTGAGAAAAATGCACTTTAAGTTTCTTACACGAAGTATTAAGCATTTAACGAGCCACAAATAGTGGGGGGGGGGGTGCAGATTGGATCTAGGGGGAGGGGGTGCAATGGTTGTTCTATTTTGTAAAAAGTTACCGCGGTTGTGGGAAATATTCCTTGTCATAAGGGAAATGAATGAGCCTGTGATGGCAATTTGAGGCAAAGCTTTTCACAAATAATTATACCAATCGAGTTGTGTATGTCTTAAAAGTTTTTTCTAAATAGTTTCGTTCACATAAGTTAAAAATAATCTATATTTTTTGTCACGTTCTTATAGTAAACAGTCGTTGCTATGGCCGTTGCCACGTGAAAAAACTTATACCACTGTGTACTTTCCTTAAATTTCACACTCATCTGGAAGGAAATTCGGCAAGATCGTTTCAAAATGTTTTTGTGAAGTCCTCAAGGGTCTTAAGTCTTGTATTTCCAAGAAATTGAATTTTTCATGAACATCGCCATATTTTAGGGTACCATACCCCCTTAAAGCTCCATATTGCAAATCGCATGTCTTAAGTCACTCTCGATAGAGTACTCTAAACATTCGGAGGACCTGCGTCTCAAAATCATGCAGAATTGAGTGGTGAAATCATAAATATCGGTGAATAATTCAAGTTCTTCGCGGGTCACGCAAACCTTCAGGTCACGGATCACGAAGAATAATTTCTTAAATATTCACGTTTCACGGGAAATAAAATCTGCTAATCACGCATCAGGAGAATACCCCTGTACGACCCCCTCATGGTGAGGCTAAAATACTCGAACAATTAATATTCCGTACGACGACGCTTTCAATTGAACATTCTAGTTGGGCATTCTAATTGCATAAATAAAACAAACCCCAAGCGCTTTCGAACTGAATTTTTTACCCAACAAAGCTGTCACGATTTCTTTCCGCCATCCTTGCTTCAAACGAGGAAGCAACGTTGAAGTTTTTACACGTGTGGGATTAAGAGTGGAGCTCGCGCAGGGTTCTCGCGCTTGCGGGACTCCAACGAGGTTTATTAATACAGTTTTTCATATGTTTCGAATTGAAGACAATCAGGAAATTAAGCAATAAACAACTAAATTATCCTCGATTTAAAGTGTATGCTCTCTCCTGCATTGTTCTAAGTGTTATAAGGATATGCTGGATAGTTATTTTTATGTATATCGACATTTACAATTCCTCAAATGTTTTCGCTCACACGTGATTGGCCTAAATGCGCCACCTGACTGAATATGCCCTAGCTGAAACTCGGGAAAATCCGAGTGATATTCCCCAATTATAAAATTCGCGTGTTGCGAAAACCAGGCGACACGAATAAAAGATAAAAAATACAATATTCCCGATTTGACTTTTAAAATATGTTCAGATATTTGTCCGCGGAAAGACATTATCGCAAGAGATTATCAAGGTTGATAATCTCTTGTCCGCGGACATTATCTGTTCCGAGATGCGAACAGTTTTCCGAGAGCGAATCGCTCTCGGAAAACTGTGAGTTTTGAGGAACAGATCATGATCTCCGCGGAAAAACATTCGAGCGTATTTTCGTGTCAAATGGAGCCTATTGTTTATGTCTCTGCCTCTACTCACCAGCTCTCTCTGCCAACACTGAAACTGGTTGACAACGACAGGCAGGCAAGAAAAATCATACTAATAGGAAAACTGATAACAGGAGCTGGACCGCACCTGCACCAGAAAAAGTCTGTATGCATAGTGGTTGTGGCAATAAAAAAAAAACAATACTTTATTTGACGTGGAACATACGCTTAGCATACCTTACAGATATGTCACGAGAAAAAAAGGAAGAGCAGTAGCGAGGTTAATTATTATTTTTTCTTTTTAACCTTGAGGCTACAGCGGTTTTCAGTTGAGTGTCGAAAGTAATCAGGCAATTACTTTGGCTTTGGTTTTACTATGGTTTGAGATTGGCTGAGTAGTCTAATTGGTAAGTAATTGGAGAGATATGACTGCGAGTGACAGTCGCTTGGCTGTTCAAGGCTTTCAGTTCAGTCCTCGGGGAGCGGGGCAAAGTAAAAAAAAAGAAAAATATATGTATACCAACAAGGATAGTCAAAGAAAAGAAGAGATCCCGAGTTACTGCTCAAACCTTTTCACAAAGAGTCCAACGAGCGTGGTAACCAGGTCCCCCGCGATCTTAGACAACGCGGTTAGGAAACAATCGTTCTACTCGCTATGTACTGCCTCGTCCCCTGGCGCCGTTGCGTTTCGACGACAAAGAGCGGGAAACATGGACCGCAGTGCTTGATGGTTAGGTCGCGTTTTGGCGGAGCGTTTCTGGCTCAACAGGCCCACAACACTACGGGCACCTCACTACCGGCCCAAAGAGAGACAACCCCAGGGAACTAGACAGTGGTGTTGTTTTTCTCAATTTCAAGGGAACAATTTATATTATCATTTCACTAGCTCTAGTTCTGTTGTCCAAACTACAAAATAAACACAGCTCACTTCTGAATCACCAAGTTCTTGTAGTCAGTCCACAGACCCTATACTTTGTCGTGACAAGTTGTCGAGACCGCAACGAGTCAAAGTATCCGCAGAGGGTTTGAAAAAAGCCCGAACGCAAGGGGGGAGGGGGGGGGGGGGAGGACCTGGGGAAAAACAATAACTCGTAGCAAAAAAAAAAAAAAAGCGTCCATGGACGGACTAGAGTTCTTGCGACAACCAACTTACTTTAGCCGGTTGATCGATTTTTACCGCATCGTTTCAATAAGTTGTCGTATTACATTTATTTCTTCAGTAGTTGAATTGACTCGATCAGTCTGCATGTACAGGCTTATGAAAAAAATTACTGAAAGAAAGTCATTAATATCCCATTATGTAATTAGTACGAAGTAATACATTTGTTTCTTTTGTTTGCAGATGTGGTTTGAATCAATGAAAACAATTTTTTTTTTGTAATTTCTACATGTTGTTCTGAATTGTCTTGTGTTTTAACAAAAAGTCGGATGATTTTAATTATAAAGATGGTATTGACCGTAAATAAACACCATCTGCAGAAAACTTGCATTTGTATTTTGATAAATTGTGCAATTTTTTTTGTCAGCGGTCGAAAGAGTTTTTCTTTCTTCTTACAACATAAACTTGAAAAACTTCTATCGCCCGGAATACGAAATTTCACCATACGCCGCCACCAAAGGTTTATTAAAATTAATAGGCTACACTGTGCTTTATTTATATAAGATAATATGTTTTCATAAAAATATCGAGACTAACTGAATTTGCGAATTTTAAGAGTATTTTAAGAAGGTCTCAGAATAAGAACATTCGATTTTGTGTGCAGAAAATTTGTAAATACAATGTATGTTTAAACTAAACCGTATGAAAATAATTCTTCCTTTCTTCGTATAAAAGACAAAACTAGCCAAAAAAAGAAAAAAAGAGAGGAAGAAGAAGAAGAAGAAGAAGAGAAAAAAAAAAAAAAAAAAACAGCACTAGCTGTATGTTCGATGCTAATTAAACATCTCTGCTGGAAGTTATCAGGCTTTACTGCCTGCAGTTTGGCCGGCCAAGATTACTTCGATGCAATCGGTATAGTTCAGTTTGTATTCCTTAAACTAATCTAAGAATACTGTATTCACAAGGAGTATTTTCAGCCTAAAATCGGTAGAAAAATAAGAATATTCAGCCTGGGCCGGGAAAACAATATTTTTATATAAAAAAGTGTGTATATATTTATACCTCATTTTGATAGGATGTTAGACCATTGCAAATGTATTTAGAAAACCCCCGGTGGTGTGAACAGAGAGAGTTTGAATTTTGACAATCGAAACAAAGTTCTTTTATCTAGAAAACACTATCTCCGTGTTTCTCAGCCAATCAGGATTCCAGAATTTGCATTAGTGTGCAAGACGAATTCTACTCAAACTCGATAGAAATACGCGAAATGTTTTCTATTTCTGAAATATTCTTGAGTACACTTTGCCTGTTCAGGCTGTCCACGCTCTATTCTTTCTTCTCAAGCGCCGCGCGTTCTTTCAATGAGCACCTTAACTTGTCCGTGACGTTGGGCTAACACTATTTGCCTCTGGAAATTAAAAGCCACATTTGCTCTGTTATTATTCCCTTTTCTTTGTTTTTCAATGCAGGTGCCCATTGTACGCAAGGAATAATGGTGCTTTTCTGAAACAACTTTCCGACAATGAACTTTTCTCAGCACCAAACTGACGGACCAACGATGAATTTCCCTGGTTTCATTGCGTCCTTGACTTTCCAATACAGCTAATGTAATTATTTGGCACCAAATAACTTACAACACTCCCAGTTAAAGCTGTAAATCGTTATGCTATAAATATTGTCTTAGAATTCAGTGGATCTCGCAATCGCCAAAAAGAGTCGTATTGCATGGTATTGCCTTGCTGAATCGTTTTATAAACGAAACAAGTTACAGCATTGCCTTTATTGTCTCCTGTGCTTTTCAAGAATTTGAAATGTTGACATTATTTCTATCCAGAGCAATCTCAAATCGACCTAAAGAGCGTTCCTGTCAAGACTGTTTGACATTCACTGAGACTCTATCGAGAGGCTCTTTTCAGTAAAACGACAGAATGCAAATGATCGAGCGGCTTCCACAACACAGACAATAGAGGGCTGTTTGCAGGGTGTCCGAATACGGCGTTTTGATTGGTCAATTTTAATTGACTCGCGAATACATGAACACAACACTGGCGGTGGACGTACAGCGTGCATATCCATTCGTGACTGTCAGTTGTGTATATCAGCGCGGAGGCATTAAGTGGTTCTATTTTTCCACCTCAGCAGCTACAGCGTTACATCACTCACTTGATATTCGGAAGGAGGACTCTTGGCGTTCGAGTTCAAGCAGATTTCAAGGACTTCTTGCGCTCCGGTGTTGGAAATCAAAACCCGGCATGTCCACAACGACTCTACCCTCTCAACTGTAATTCGACCTTGGAAAAGTAAACTTGTTGAGTTTCGAAAATCGCGCGCCAGATCGTCGAACTCTTATCTCCATACGGTCTCCAGGGAAGCGAAAGCCGGCAAGTCGAGATGTGTCTGCGATTGAACTCAAATTAGGATTAGAGAACCAAGACAAAGACGAGTAAAGCCGCGGACCAAAGGTACGAACGAGCTTACGGTTGTAATGTTTACATTTCATCTGTGAAACTAACAAGGTGTTGTATTTTGGAACGTTTGAGAACTTTTATTTGATTTAGAAGCAGTCTGAAAGAAACACGTAGATACCCTACGACTTCTGCCTATTCCAATATCGCGAACTGATTCATGGAAGGCCTCGATCGATTTGTACGTTCGAAGCTGTCGTCATGAGCACATTGTCCCCTTGTGATCTCCAGCGTTACCACAAAAAAGTGCAAACTCACGGTTTTATACTGATCGAGTCTTTATAAAAGTATTATATGGAAATTGAACAAAGTGTCTTCCTGTCAAACTCGAGCCATGTATTCTTTCACAATGAAGACATCGGCACCTGAACATAATGACCGATTTCGTCTTGAAGCCAGCACATCTACTTCCGTTAGACGTCAAACTTGGCCATGTTAAATTTCAGGGAAACGACATACGGAGTTTATCAAATATTTATCTGTATTGGTGGACAATATTTGATAAACTGCATGACTTGTCGAGCGACAAGATGAATACTACACATGTTGAAAATGTTTTAATCACGATGTACTGCTTTGATTCAACGAATTACGTTTTGGCTTCTACATGTGTATTATCACTACACTGTCATTACAATTACTAATGAAATCCCATGGGGATCGAGAAGTCTTTCTCTTTTTTAGCCCCATCAGAGACATTTTTGTCAACGTCAGATCACTCGGAATATTTAACGACCTATCATTATAGCCGTGGGCAATGTTTGGCCCTTTTTAGGCCAAGATCGGAGCCATTAAAGCAAAAATATAGACAATTCATCGACAGTGCTCTGCGAATGTGACAACATTTCAGTTTCTTAAAAGTCAAATTCAATGTCACATTTCACAAGTCCACAAGAATTGAACTCAGAGTGGAAATGCGGTTTTAGAGTAGGGTTTGAATATATTCAAGTGTCGGAACTCGTCGCTGACAATATATTTTTGCGGAACATGAAAGATTCTAATTTATTTTTAAGCGCGCTGCAGCAGGTGAAATATACGTGGTTAACTATTAAAAGTGACATTTGCCAACTTGAAGACATTATTTTTAATTTTTCTACCCCAGTATTTGAGTATAGAGGCGCCTCGTGAGATTGCCATGCAATTTGTTTATACTGAAAACATTTTGGAAATTGTTGTCAAAGCGTGACCACCGTTTGTATTGAACAAGTCAAATTCGACGAGAAGTCATTTTACGATTTCGACACACAATTAAAATGTGATGACCATAATACAACCCCGGCTAGATTTTCAATCTATTTACTCTGTCCAAGTCACGTTTCAAAGTCATGAGTCATCTATATATTTCGTGAAAAATATTCATTACCATTTGTATATTAGTCGCTCGGTCGTGTTTGTATGCACAGGCCACTCGAGTTTTGCATAACAATTAATTACAAACGTTAAAAAAAATGTTGTTTGAATGCATTTACGCTGGGGAACACAGCTATAAACTACATGTAGATCGAAAATTGTTGTTCTATATACATCTTTCAGTTTTTTAACATGAAACTGAGATCAAATTGTTGGTAAACATAGCCATATGAGGCATTCAAGGGTTAATTAGTTGAAACACAAAAACCAAAACAAATTCATTGTACTTACAAATTGAATTCAAAGAAGGACGTATAGTAACATCGTGAATGCCAGTTTTTGTTTCAAAACGTATCCAATTTTCTCATAATTTTTACATGTAGTACTCATTACCTAGTACTGTGTTGGGTAATTTAAAAATATCTTTCCAGAGAGAGATGATTTAAAGGAACAGAATGAATGTGTTACATGAGGTATCTAATTTCACGAGTTGTACTCTTCTTCCACTCTGTCCCAACCTGCCTTTTTTGTGAACAAATTTAATTTCCCTACTAATTGACAGGATTTCTAATTAATTATTTGTTTGAAAAATACTTCTCATCTGTTTTACAGTTAGAAGTTTTTCTACCTGTATATTACTATCTACACTAAAGTGGCACAGTCTAGGGATGTTGGAAATTTGTTGTGATAAAGTACTGTATAATTATATTTTGTTATTGCAGCCAGTAAAATATTTTTTAAAGTGAAGTGATGTAAATGAGACAGTGTTCAATTCAGGCTGCACTCATGTGATTGATCAGCTGCTCTCTGGACTCCAAAACAATATATTGGACTACCTCATTTTCTGTGAATATTCTTTTCAAAAGTTTGTTGTGCAAAATGCAAAAAGCAGGAGAGCTCTCCCATGGTCATAAGATTGGTATCCTGATAATCGATTCATGTTACTATCCTTTTGTTTTAAATGACATATATAATGAGTCAGACACAACATCTGTATGGCCTCAATCCAGAACTACAATAGGTAAATGTTCATAACAGAACTAAGCTATTAATAATAATATCCATATAAGTAAGACAGAGAAGTGCAAGTCTGCTATTTAGTTTTGTAATGTGTCAATAACCACTTCTGTGACACCCTTGTACAGTTTCATTTGAGGTTGAAATGTAGAACAAATGTACTAGAATTTTGCATCAACCCAGCTATGGTTCTAGGGGACTCAAACTAGGGACTCGGGGACTGGAATGAAGATTTCAAAATAACTAGTGGAGGAGATTTTTGGGGGATTTTACATTCTCACAAAGAGAGCCCCCTCCCTTTGAAACATTCTTCTTGATAATGACTAATTAGTCTCAGAATCGTTCTCACTGGAATTTTATTACGAGTAGTCACAAACCCTGCCTCGATAGGGTTATCACTACATTGCCAGAATGGAATTCTTCTACTCAACACCCATGGGGAGGAGGGGCATTTGTTATGCTCGCCTTACACAGAAATGGGATGGGAGGGGACTTAATAAGTGTGTCACTTGTGATATCTGTGTTCCAAAGTTACTCACCTTCCATTTCGTCCCACTTTGCCCTCTTGTGCTGGCAAAGTTAATTTCCTCACCTGCTGACATGATTTATAACATTTCTTTGACAACTTGAAAAGTTCTGGGTGCTGAGTACACTTCTTATCTGTTTTACACTTGGATGTTTCTTTAATATGGAAATTCTGAGCTTGCCAAAAAGTATTTAAAAATACACACAGGGTCACCATCCCCTGCTTGGGTGTCCTGTGACTTTCAAGTCCTGTGGTACAAAACTGTAGGTTTACAGGAATTGGGCAGGAGTTAACAATTTTAATCCTTTAACAGGCTTATTTACTTTCAACAAATGTTTGTTTTCTTCTTTTGCCTATTAGTAACAACTGTCTTACGAAATGGATGACAGCGACAGTGGAGGATTGATGTCAACTGAGGAGGAGCAGTCTGGAGAGTCCTCTGGGTCTACTGGGCATTTGCACATGGAGAAAAAGATTTCAAAACTTAAAATGAAGCTCAAAGGATTTCAACAGGTAAGGCAAAATAGCTTATGAATCTTCCTTGTAGACGGGGTAAGGGTGTAACGTTTGGAAGCATATAAAGAAACTTGGGCCATCCTCATGGAGGTCATGTCCATGTTAGGCAACCATTTGATTATTTGTTTGTTCACCATAGAAACCTGAAAACGTTCCATGAAGTCATTTGCTTGTGAAATTTATAGCTTGTGTTTGACATTACACTCTATTGTAATCCCCGTCCACCTTCCCCATCTGAAATCACGTCAAATATAGGTTCAGTGTGTTCACTCTCCTGCATTTCCTATGGCGCACGTCCAATGTCAAGATACATTGAATATTCAGGTAGCCTTCGTGTAGCCGTACCCACTCCCCGTGGAAACTGGGAAGTGGGAACGGTTACACGTAGGCCAGTACTCTTGAAACATTTTCTGACTCTAACTTAATACCTGTCGTCTTTGATCTTATAGGTAGTTGAAGAGAGAGACACTTTAAGACAAGATGTTCAAAACCTAGAAGGTCAAATTGAGGAGCTGATCAAAGAGAAGGAGCAACTGAACGCAGAACACGCACAGGAACTCGTGGTGTTGTCCACCAGTTTTTCTGAGCACTTAAATCAAGCACCAGTTTCCCAAGACTCCAATGATCCTTCGTGTTCGAAGTTGAAAGCGGAATTTGAGAAAGAGATTCAAAAGTTGCGGACCACAATTGAGGACAAAAACTATCACATTGGCAACCTGCAGAAGAAGCTACTTGAAGCGCAGCTGGAGTTGGAAAACGAGCTCGACAAACACGAAGCGGAGGTTGAAAGTCTTCGTGCTCGTTTGGGAAATGGAGAACTGGATTTTGAGAAATTGGTTGAAGAGCGCCTGGACGAGGTAAGAAGCCAGTATGAGACGGAGCTAGAGGAGTTACGAGCGCGGATTGACAAGAACGAGGAAAGCACAGGAGCGGAGTGTAGCGACGACTCGAGTAGCGGAGAATCGCGCCGCAAATATGTCAAAGAGAATGCGGACTTGAAGACGAAGCTGCAAAATCGTGATAGCGACGTAGAAAATCTCCTGGAAGAGGAGCGGACCAAGTATCGGGTTGAAATTATGGCGGTGAAAGATCGCCTCACGCATCAGCACCAGGTGGAAATAGACGACATTATATCGCAATTGGAAAAGTCCAACGCTGAAGTTGAAGAACTTAAAGAGAAGTTGAGGCAGGAGAAGTTGAAAGAGGACACAAGTAATAAAGGTTACAACACCGCAAGTTCAAACTCTGGCGTGCATAACGGTGAAGTGGAAAATGGAGGTGCCGACCGAGAAGAAGGTTCTATGAATGTGAAGTCAGTCATTGTCCTAAGTCATGACGGACAAAGCGATACCGCTGGGATGGAGGCTCTTCGAGCGGAGCTTCATGCTCACTACCAGCAACAGATCGAACAAGTCGCCAAGAGACTGAGCGAGGAGTATCAAGGCGAACTGGATGAAAGTCTCAGCAAGATGGAGGAAGAGTGGGAGCAACAACTAGAGCGTCAGAAGAACGAGAACGAAGAAAAGATTGCGTCTCTGCAGCGCCAGTTGAAGAGCCAGTATCAAAACGACCTGGACCAAGTGACAGCGGACATGGAGGACCAGATTCAAGCCCTCAGGGACAGCCACGCTCAAGAGGTGGCCGAGTTGTTGGGAAAATTACGAGAGCTTTCCGAAGAACGCCGAAGATCTGTCATCCAACAAGACACCACAGAGCAGCAGGTAGTCATAATTAAGGAGGAGTACCGTTCAAAAGTCGAGACCTTGGAGCAAGAGCTGCGCATCGAGAAAGACAAAGTTGTTGAATATCAGCGACAAATGGATACGGTGGAGGCGCAGGTGCAAGCATTCAAAGCTGAAAAGCAACAGGAATTGAAAATGATCGAAGAGGAGATGCGGCGACAATGTAAAGCCTTAGTGGAAAAGAAGGCTAACGAGCTGAAGGAAAGGTACCAAAGCGAACTGAACGAGAAGCTGAACAAGACTGAACAGCACTGGAGAAAGTTATACGAGGAAGACATTGGAAAGACGAGGTCTGAATTGGAAGAAAGCAACAAAACACTGAAAGACAAATACGAACGACAAGTATCTGACATTATGGTTCAAATGGACGAAGTTCAGCAACGGAGCAGAGAAGTTCTCATGCAAGAGAAGATGCAATTTGAAGCACAGCAGAAAGAACAGTTCGAGAGACAGCTTTCGGAAGTGAAAGAGGCACTGGAACCTTACAAAGATAAGTGTTTTGAACTAGAAAAAGAAAACCAATCGCTGTCCGAAAAGTACGAACGCGATCTGTCGGAGTTAAAGAGCAAGATGAACGAGGTTGAAGGACGTTACAAGGAAGATAAAGGAATCGAGGAGCAGTACTTGACTACCCTTAAAGGTGAGCTGGAACTCTACAAGAACAAACTCCAGGAATTGCAGGAAGGGAAGAAGTCGTTGATGGAAAACTACGAAGCGCAACTTGCTAACTTGAAGAAAAAGTATGACGAGATGGAAGAAGGAGAGATAAAAACTCTCCACGAAGAAGTTAATGTCTACATCAAAAAAGCTGCAAGCCTAGAGGAGGAGAAAAGAGCGTTGTTGGAGAAGTATGAAACTGAAATGAACGACTTGAAGACTGCCATAGGTACGCTGACAGGCGAGTTAGAGACAAAGAAAGCCGAGGCTGAGAATCTGGAAAGCGAGAAAAACAAGCTGTCTTCGACTATCTTGGAACTTACCCAAGGTTTAGAATCGGCGAACAGTGCATACGCGGAGTTGGAGCAGAAAAAGGAAGGGATAGACAATAAGTTGATCAAAGAGCTGCGTGGCAAAATCTCAGATTTAGAGAAAGACTTGGAGGATTCTCGACACAATTGTTTCGAGCTGCAGGAGGCCAAGAGGGCGTTAGACAACAAGCAAAGCGAAGAATTGGAATCCCTGAGGTCCAAACTGGAGGAAGAGAGTAATGTAAACCAAGGTCGCGAAAAACAATTGCTTAGTCTTTCATACGAGAAAGAAAGGCTTGAAGAAGATGTGAAAAAGATACAGAATGAGTTTGATCAGCTTCAGACTAAACATTTAGATCTAGAATGTGCTTCTAGGAAAGCTAGAGACGAACACGCACTGGAAATATTTACGTTACAGACTGAATGGTCTGAAACTCGAGAGAGTCTTGGTAAAGAAAAACAGAATTTAGAAGAACGCTTGCAAGAGCTCGAGCAAGAGCTTAAGACTTCAGCAGAAAGCTTTGAACGCCTTGAAGAAGCAAAGAAAATTTCCGATGAACAACATGCAACAGACGTGGAGGGCCTCATGTCGGAATTAAACATCTTGCGAAATCTCAGCGCTGAAGTAGAGCAACTCCGAAAACTGGAAAAAGAAAAAGAAAACTACGAGCTAGAGGTTTCAAAATTGAAAGAAGAGATAGACTCCCTCACGGTTAAAATAAGGGAACTTGAAGCGGTCAACTCTAGTTCTTCTCAAGAGATTGCAGCGCTCCAAAAAGAAGTTGAAATGGTCCGTGGTGCTCACTTTGAAGAAGAAAGACAAAGGTACGAGCAAGAACTGGCGACTCTTAGAACACTTACAGAAGAACAGAGAATTACCATAAACGAACTAGAAGACGAAGGGCAGAACAAATTTGGTGTACTTTTGAGTCAGCACGAGAAAGAGCTCGAAAGTTTGAAAGAGGAGCTCGAGGAACAGATTGCCAAGAAAAGAGAGCAACTATCAAAGGAGTCGTCTGCGAAGAGACAAAAACTCAAAGATGAATACGAAGGGAAGCTTAGAGTACTATACGAGGAACTTGTTGCCGAGAAAACCAGAATAAAAGACTTGATGAAGTTAAATGATGATCTCAGCAGAAAATTAAGCTCATCACAAGAGGAAAGTAACGTGCTCACAGAGGAAATTGAACGCTTGAAAGAAATTGAAGAACATTTGACTGGAGTGGAAGAAAAATTGACCGAGGAAAATGCAGCCAAACTGGAACAGATTGTGGCGGAATACGAAGAGAAAGTGCGCAGTCTTGAAGAAAAGATCTCCAACTTAGAAATTACAGAAGAGGAAAACAATAAAACTGATAACGAAAGTGAGAAAGAACGGGAACAGTCTTTGGAAGAATACAGAGAGAAGGTCGAGTCTTTAGAAGTTGAGCTCACTACGATAAAACAAGAGGCCTCGAGGTTGCAAGAGGAGCTGAAGAAGGTGGAGGAGAAGAGCGAACTTGACATCAATAAACTAGTGGAGACTTATGAGGAAAAGTTGAAGACGTCAGACGAGGAAGTCCGACATTTATCTGCTCGTCTCGACGAGAGTGAAAAAGAGCGCCAACAAAGCGTTCAATCGATGGAAGGTGAAAAGGAAGCCCTGAAACAACAACTAGACAATGCTACCGATGAGAAGGAGAAGTTACAAACCATGGTAAAAAATCTCGATGCCGCAAAGCAAGCAGTTGTTCATATGTACGACGAGAAGATAGAAGTTCTGGTCAATGAATTAGAGGAGGCGTCGGAGAGAGCGAGCAGCGCCGAGGAAAACTTAAAAGGTTCTGGTCAAAAATTTGCCGCCCAGGTAGAGAAATTAGAGAATGAGGTGACAGAGCTTCGAGATGAAAACAAACGACTGGTCGAGGACCGTGATTCGTCTTTTCACAGCCTCGAGAGAACGCTTAATACCGAGGTCGAATCAAAGGAAGCCTTGCAACAGAGAGTCGCTGACCTGTTAGAGCAGCTAAGCAGCGAGAGAGTGAAACTGGAAGGAAAGCTTGAAGAAGCATACTCCGATAGACAAAGACTGGTAGATGCTTTTGAAGAGAAGAAAAAAGTGCTGCAAGATGAACTGGTTTCTATGAAAAATGAAAGCGCAACTATAAAGCAGACGTTGGAGGAAACCAAAGAAGAAGTAAATAACCACGCAACAAAACTACAAGAACTGGACAGCATTGTACTAGAGAAGAACAATACTATAACGGCACACGAGGAGACCATCAAAGAGGTTAGCAGTGAGCTCGACGTGGAAAAAGACAAGGCATCTAGATTAGAGAAAGAAATGAGAGCACTCATGCAAAACCAGAGTTCGGAATACGTTCACAATCTAGAACGCATACGGAGTGAGTTAAAGCAGGAGTATGAAGAAACAACTGAGCAGCTGAAGAAAAATTACGAGAACATCTTTGCCAAAATGGAGGACGAGCACCGGATTAGCCGAGAAGAGATCGAAGCTGAGGTGGAATCCTTGAAAGGTATGGTGGAAAATCTCGAGCAGTTAAATCAACTGAAAGACGAAGAACACGAAGTGCAAATGACGGAACAAGCGAGCAAGCATGAAGCACAGTTAGAAGTTTTGGAAACGAGTTTCGAGAAAAAGAAACTTGATTTAGAAATGAAAGTGGATACCACGAATAAAGAGCTTGACTTAATCAAGACCGAAAGACACTCTCTTGTGGAGAAGCACAAGGTCGATTTGACCCAATTAGAAACCAAGTTGTTAAAACAGAGTCAAACACAACTAAAACATGCTGCGCAAGAAGTTGACGAGGTCAAAAAAGAGAAGGAACAGCTCAAAGAGGAGTACGAAAAGGAAATCGAAACGTTGAAAGACCAGCTCATCTTCGAGAGTGCTTTCCAAGCCGATCTCCAGACCCAGCATGATAAGGAGCTACTGTCCCAGAAGGAATCCTTGGAGAGTGAGCACAAGAAGCAAATTGAGCATATCAATCAGACTCTTCAGGAACAAATCGCACAACTGGAAACGACGAGAAGTGAAAACGAAAACCAGATCGGGGAACTGAAATTTAGACTGGAAGAGTCGCAGATTGAGCTGGGCATGCTCAAAGAGACCGTCACTAGCCAACACGAAGCTGAGTTAAAAATTCTTCAAGCACAACTGCAGGACAAAATTCAAGAGTGCGAAAATTTGAAAGAACAGATGAGTGTGGAAGTTGTGCAGCTGTCATCTCGAGTTGAAGAGTTGTCTGCTGCCGAGAACAAACCTTTCCAGGAGAGTGACGACACAGAAAGTATTAAGCTTGGATATGAAGTTATGTTGGCGTCTTTAAGGGTGGAGAACACCGAGCTTAACGACCAGGTGCAGAGTCTAAAGGAAGAGATGAGACGTACCGTCAATGCGCACCAACAGGAAATGGACTTCACGAAGAGCGAGCTTGAGCGGCAATTTAGGCAACGGGAGGACCTTATCAACAAGAAACACTCTGAAGAATTTAGTAAGCTCATGGAGAAACTTGAAGACTTGGTGCAGGAACAGAACGCGTCCAAGTCACGCACTGAAGAACACATGCAAGACATCGGAACGTTACGTGCAGAATTCGATCACAAGTTTCAGCGTCTCTTGCGAGAAAAGCAAGATGAGATGGACGAACACAGAAGATCACTTGAGCAGCAATATAAGTCAAAACTTCTTGAAAGCGAAGAACTCATCAAAAAGAAAGATCGTGAGATAAAAGAGCTTCAGAGGGATATTAAAACTCTTCTTGACCGCATCGATGCATGTAAGGGTGAAGCCCTCAGTCACCAGAAAGGTTTGAATAAGGCAACTGAAGAACTGTCAAAAGTCCGTCGGGAAAATTCGGAACTCTATCGAAAACTTCGTGAACACATCGAGAAATCTCGAGGAACTTCGTTCGGTGCTGGGCAAAAGACAATCGAGCAGCTACAACTGGAAAATGAAAGACTCAAGCGGGAAAATGAAAACTTGAAGAACCTTATGAAGAGGTCACCTTTTGTTGCAAACGGCGTTGGCGAGTCGGAAACATTTAGCGAAGGTTCTCACGTGTTACAACTCATCAAATTGATGGAACAGTTAATGAAAGAAAAGAACACTCTGGAACTAAAATTGAGACAAGAAATACTGGACTTAAAGACCAAGTTTGGAGTACTCGGCGACACGAGCAGGACGTCGATACACCAAACTAGTGTCATGTCGGTGTCGTTGTCGCCTGAAAAACACTTCAGCAGGGACGGCCTGGTGGAGATGCTTCAAGAACTAAGAGAGAACAAGGTCAAACAGGAAGAGGATATCAAAAGCCATGCTCAAGAGACCGAGAACATGATCAGCGAAATCAAAAGAATGATGGACTCTGCTGAGTTCACGGATCGCAGGCTCCAAGAGATGCTGCGTAGCCAACTGGACCATCTGGAACAGCAAAGGAGAGTGTTGGTACAAAGACTCTGGCAACTTAGAGAAAAGCACAAAGCTGTGGAGGAAAAGCTCTCCAGGCAATTAGCGGGCATCAGCAGCCCTCAAAACAGCAGTAACTCAGACAGTGCAAGATCCAAGTGTTACGAGAGCATCATCGAGGAGAATCTAAGGCGAGAAAAAGAGCTATTGGCGCTCAAGCGACAACAAGTGGAAGACCTGAATGCAAGGATCACGCGCGAGAAAATCGCTTTGGAAAGGCATTCCAAAGAAAAGCAGATCCTCGACAAGGAGATGAAGGAGAAGGACAAGTTGGAAAGCGAGTTGTCTTCCCAAAGACGAGATCTGGAGAGAAAATGGATCGGACGGTTGAAAGAGAGGGAGATCCAGCTGAAGAGGGAGAAAGAGATCTTAGACGAAACCAAAAGGCGAGATGACGTTGATAACATTCTACTCCGGGACCCTTCTCCCAGACCAACCGATCGAAAGGCATTTGGAGATTCAAGACAAAATCTGCTGTTTCCTCTAACAAGCGAAGCAAGTTTACAGGAAACTTTAAAGAGAGAAAGAGACAAAACCGTCGAAAGAGCCTACGCACCAGAATCCTACGGTCGAAGCACCAATACGGCGATTAACGATTCCGCAACTTTGAAGCAGCATAGTGATTATTCTTTGCGTGGTGGTAAACCAACAAGCGATCGAACTGTGACCTCCGAGTCGCGAGGGTTGTGGCGACAGAAGAAGTCCAAGCGTTCGTCAACCAAGAAAAAGGAGCAAACTGGAGCAAACCGGTCGGAAGTCCACGTACCCAGGTTAGACCTTAGTTCTGATTCGGACGTCGACCTTGGTATGGCAAACGACTCGAACTCCTGGGACATAGACTTGGACGACGATTCTGACCTCGAACTCTACAGTACGCAGTCCATAGATGGCTTAGAAAACTTAGAGGAGGATTGGGAGCGTAGACTGGAAGAAGAATTAAAACAGATATCGGCGACTGGAGCGCTACTGCCAGGAAATGACTTCACGGATGCGCAAAAGCGTACTTTCCAGCAAAGGCATTCTGGAGGTGGACCTCACATGGAAGAATTCAAGAAAAGTACACATACCACACTGGATAAAGCGCCGTCATCCCAATACGTGTCAAGCGTCGACTACGATGCGAGCTGGCTTCGGAAATTAAGCTACGAATACACCCACCCGCGTGCCAATCATCCGCGGACTTCAACAGCCAATGGCACAGGCGAACGCTCAGAACCGTTCAATCTTGCAGACATCTCTCGTATAACGTCTGAAATCGCTTCTCTACCCGATGCACCCCCGCGTCACGTTATACGAGGGCAAGAAATCTTAAAAACACGCGCACAAGACAATATGGCAAGAGGTTCAGGTACCGCTCAATACATAGCGGAAACCTTGTTTCCTCTACATAGAAACCCATCCAAGGAGAGCGGTATCGATTCGCCGTCCTCAGCGCGTTCAGAACCGGTGATCTCAGGAGCAGCGGTCGCCAGTGCGCGGCGTCGCCTGCTTCGGAATGAACGCGTCTCGGGAGTGTATCTACTGAACGTTGATGAATACGTTGACCGTCATATGGTGAGATCATCAGAGGAGGTGGCCAAAATACGGGACTTATCTCCCTCAGAGAAGCGTTTCGATTTATGAAACTCCATACTGGTCTGGCATAATTTGGACAAGAAGGTATCTACTCACGTCGATGAGCAAGAGACTGACCGTCGAAATCATCCAACAAGGTGGCCAAAATACGGGACTTCTCTCCCTCAGAGAAGCGTTTCCATTTATGAAACTCCATATTGGTCTCGCATGATTTGGACAACACGGTTTCTACAACACGTCGATGAGCAGGAGATTGACCGTGGAAATCATCTCACAGGGAGCCCAAAATACGCAGTCTACCGTCCTCCGAGAAACGTTTTGATTTATGAAAGTACATATTTATCTCGCAAACTGCGATAATTATGAAGCTGATAAAACGTTATTTATTACCCAGTAACAATAACTATAACTGTAGAGGTCGGCCACGAACTACCTGGAGCATTTTCTATTAAACACATCTGTATCAAAGGAATATCCTCAGTTACGTGAAATTCATCTATCATTTTCTCGGTCAAGGAACCTTATATCACAACAGAACAGAAACTGTTTTTTACAAGATCGTTCATTGCAGCAACATCTTCAGACTCAAAAAAAGGCTACTCTAGTACGCTTCCGTAAATCATTAAGCCAAGTTGTTTTCAATTTGAAACGGATTTTCGTTGGCTTAGAGAATTTTTAAAAGAATTGAAGTCAATTTTAAAGAAGAGTAAATGACGTTCATAGGATTTAACAGCTTTATTCTTAAGAGCATATATTCTAGAAGTTATACGCATAAATAAATACGTTGTTATTTTGTTAAAGTGAACTGGTTTATATAGACCTAAAGCAGGCAAGTTCCCAGGCGTTCTCTACCAGAGGGAACGCCTAGAGACTTGAAACTTGTGACACAAAGTAAGGTGAATGCTTCAATTAAGTCGGCGGAGCAAGTAAATCTTTTGGCAAATCCTCGTGAAACGCCCGAAGAGTTCCAATTATTATACGACGTTTATCAGGACGTGTCATGTTGCTTAGAAAAATACCCCGTATTGAAACCGCTGGTTTGGTAAATAAGCCAAAAATATTACTTGTTTCCCCGACTGAACGCGGCTACATCTTCAGCGTTTCGGTTCACAGAAGCAGGCCAACCTCGGTCCCATTCCCCCGCTAGTGAAAAAGAAACGAAGAGTGAAAGCACGCGAGGTCTGAACACAACTCTTTTTTGAGTCCTCCCAAGACTTAATAAGCGCACCCCATAATCCAAACGAGATTAATCTATATATCAACATGTAGATTCCGTACAATTAATCGACACTACAGAGAAACCATGAACACAAAATTGTGAACTAGAAATTGAATGTAAAATATATATATATATATATATATATATATATATATATATATATATATATATATATATATATATATATATATATATATATATATATATATATATATATATATATATTTTTAGATAACTAAGAACACATGGTTTTTCCGTGAAATTCAAGACAACTTGAAGGACCTGGATTATTATTAAAAGGAATTCCTGCATGCTTTCGTTTTTTTTTTTTTTTACACAACCACAAAGTTCTGAAGAGAAAGAATTCCTTGACAGGCGTTTCTCTTGTGGCGTGCAATTCACCTCCCGCTCAAAAGACGGATTGTTAAGAAAAGTTTTAGTTTTCTTAACAGCTTGTTAGTACATGTGTAGAAGTGTAGATGCCAATTGAGCCCCTTCCCTGAAAGTTTCACGTGTTCCATCTTTGGTACAAAAGCATAACGATGTCTAAGTCGACCACATGTTGCTAATATTCAAATGAAAACGTTGTTTGACTGGGAACGGTATCACGACGCGTGGCTTAGTTAAAAGGTCCGTAACTGCTCGACAATAAGTTAAAATATCAAAGTACTGGTTATGAATGAGGACTCCAAGAATAAAATGCTAGTGAACTGCAACTTATGCAACAAGAGGCTTAGGTCCCGAGTTGAGTGTCTCTACCGGCTGCCATCTTGACTGCTCCAGCTCATAATATAGTTCCTGTTGGAAGACAAAAAGAAGCAAGGCTGAATATAAACAGACTAAGGACTAAGGTTTCATTTCATGCACACAATAGGCCCTTTACACGACCTAGTCACTTGGTACAGAATCAGCCCTGCTACATTAAGCTTTTGTTTTAAAAGCTGACTGACTAACATATAACTTACTGACGCGTCCTCAATAAACTATTCACACTGAGTGTCTCGCGTTAGTGTACAAAAATGTAGTCAGAATTCCCACTGAGTAACGCACTTCCCAGAAGACTGATTTTATACCATGTGACTGGGTCGCGCAAAGCCTCGTGTTGCTCTGTCTTCTTAAACCCATTTGATAATTGTTAGTTAGCTCTGGAGGAAGTCCTAAACTGGTATGCATGTCTCTCTGTATGGTGAAACATATAGTTTGGGCAAAAGATAGATTCAGTGATGGGTTTTGGTGGGTGCTTTCTCTCTAGGTAAGGAATAATCAAAAGAAAGCTTTGTAAAACTTACTGCTTCATTTGAAATAATGTTTTTGTTTTCTGTTGTAATATCGAGAGGTGGATTGGGATCTGAAAGGAGAAAGGAAACGTTTCCACTGATCAACACTACTAAAGTTTGTCCTGAAGTCCTGTTTACTCTCTAACAGATTTCCGTGACTCCTTTGTCGTTTGCTGTTCTAGACAAATCAAATGAGTGGTTTTGAAACTAAAATTAGCCCTGATTAAAGCGTCATGTAGCCCCAGCCCCAACTTTAAGGACTTAAAATAATAATAATAATAATAATAATAATAATAATAATAATAATAATAATAATAATAATACATAATACATAATATTTTAAGAGGACGCCTCCAATCACCATAAGGTGGTTTTCAGGAGGGTCCCCTGAGAAAATAGATGTTAAACCTTTAAAATACATTAAAATCTAAAATTGATCAACGACAACAATTAACAGAATCACTGTAGCCAAATACTGTAACTCTGGAATGATTTCAAAAACCACCCAACCCCCTTCACCAAGCAAGGAAATCCTTTAATACGACCACCTTTGGGTTATAAAGTGATGTTGGGTGGCTGCAAGGCGTGGTTCCACCACGTACCATTTTTGAAATTAAAGAAAAGAAAAGCCCCACGAACAACACAAGCTTATCGTCTGTTAACAGTCTGAATGAATTCAAGCATTTACAACCCTATCGTTGTAAAAGGTTGCCGTTTTAGCAACTACCGTGCAATACTAATTAATTGTAGATTTACTTCTGAATCAATATTTTATCAGCCACTATGACTTGTACTTACCCTCTGCTGTGTTATCCACTGTAACTGTTTCTTCGTAACTCTGCATGCAGAAAGTAAACAAGAAATCAACGGGTCTGGGTCAACGAGATATTAGTTGCTTTCAGTTTTCTTCATTATCATGGCTTCATTTAAGTTTCTAACACAGTCAAACTTGTATTAAGCAGACACCCTTGGCACTCCCATATGTGTGTGCATAATACAAGGTGTCTTCTTAAAACAGGTTCCAATATAATGTGTCACAGTCCACAATTGTTAATTGACTATTCTTGCCAAATGACCATGCCAGACCAAACATGAATGAAACCTTATGAGAGTTGACTTCCCACTGAGCCAGAAGATTTGCAGGCAGGTATACAGGCAGGCAGGCAGGCAGGCAGGTATGCAGGCAGACAAGGTAACACTCTCATGTTTGACAGGTAGTAATACACTGTAATTCTGAAAATGTTTTTGCCCCATTCTAATCCTTAAACTCCTCTTGCTTATCAGTATTGTTCAAGCTGGCCAAGAGAAAGACAGGTTTAGCACTCTAAAGTATTCCGTCAACTTGTTTTGAGGTAAACCTGTCAAAATCACAGAAAACAACTTGAATTCATTCACTAGCAATCCTGATGAAGGTAATGAATTCAAATTGATTTCACATGAATATAAGTTAGAGGGTTATCTTCTGGTTGAAACAGATTAACCTAGGTTGGGAGCAGATAAACCTGAAAAAAAAAAATTTGAGTTTGACCTACTCCATACACACTTGAGAGAGCAGATGGTGCAGTAGTGAGATACCTCCCACCAATGTGGCCCGGGATTGATTCCGGCCCGGTTCCATACGTGGGTTGGGTTCTTGATTTGCTCCACGGGTTATTCTACAGGTTCTCCGCTTTTCTTTCCTCGACAAAAACCAACATTGCCAAATCCCAATTTGACCAGGTTAGAGAACCCACATGCATGAAAACCAGCTAAGGCAGATGTGGCTTCCTCTCCAAATATTGTAAATTTATTTACTTACTGTTGGTTGCTGGTAAGCGGTCTGTCCGTACGGTTGATAATGTTGATAGTGTTGATAGTACTGCTGCTGTTGTAGCTGTTGTTGCTGTTGCTGATGCTGGTATCCCTGCCATGCCGCCAGGTATTGCTGGTATTGCTGGTACTGCTGCATGTATTGCTGGTTTGCAGCACTAGCAGTGCTGTATGACGTGGCTGCATTACCTGCATTGCTCTGAGGTCTGCTACAATAAATACAACATTTTGTGTGAGAACAAAGCCACTAGGGAAACTACAACTACCGCACTCGCCTACCCCCCCTGACCCCACCAGTAAACTAGTAATGTAGCAAATTATAATTACATTGTAGTTGTTTGTGCTGTTGTTACGAAACTCAACGTTTGACAGTTGTCATTTGAACTTTAATGAATGAGGCACTGTTAGAGTAGAGTGTCTTAAATTGACCACTGTAATTCTGACCCTCAGTGAACCACAAATGAATTTATTGATATCAGTAAGGTTTGGTACTACAAGGGTTGAGTAAAAAAACAGAGCGATAATGTCATGTGGTACCTTTTGGGGGTTGCAGCACTGACTCGCAAAGGTTTTGAACCACACCCTACAGCTCCTTGCATGTCTATCATGGCTTTCCTGTGTTCCACTTCATCGCTAAACCTCACAAAACCATATCCTCTGCAAAACATAAATAGTGTGTTAAATTCAACTGAATGTAGTTACTGCAAGTGACTGATTGGGATACTCCAGGGTTGAAACCATTTACAGTCAACTCTCGCCTTGTGGACACCCCGCTATTACGGACGCTCAATATTACAGACAAAATCCAGGTCCCCAGTGAAAGCTTCAGTATAATGGTCTGACTGGAAATAACTCCTGCTATTACGGACTCTCCCTATTATGGAATTACAGACACTTTCATGGTACCAAAATGGCAATTTTATTGTTTTGACTCTCGATAAAACGGACACCGCCTACTTCTCATACAACATAATTATATATTATAATACCATTTAAAACTTACCTTGAGTTCCCTGCTGCATCCAAAACAACTGCAATGCAAAAAGCAATACATTGGTTATGGCCTATGTGCTTTCTCACCTCTAAGCATTCTGTGTGTATACATGTACTGTAGGTCAAGAAGTCCGATCATGTTCAGGTTGCCCAATCACAGATCATTATTATTCTGGATTCATTTTTAACACAAAAAAGTACCTTTAGCAGCTTTGCAACTGGGGAAATGTCTCTGGAAAAACTCCTGAAAATTGAAAAGAAAAAAACAACAATATTGTAAGATTCTAAACATTTTTCACAAAATTGAATTTAAAAACACATTTTTTGAACACAAACAACAGAAGGTCCAGGGGCCTGATAGCTGGAGTAGTGGACTCTACATCCAGAGGGACTTCTGATTTGATCAAAAATTTTGATCTTTCATCCGCGAAATTTCTTTCCAATCCATTTTGCCCCTCCAACTGCGAGCATTCTCTGTTGAATGGTTCACATTTTGGAAATTAGACAGTCGTCAGATTTTCATAAACTCTGCCATGAGGTTTCCCTATCAATTGCTTCTGTCTCAAATTCACCAAAGTTTTGGTCAAATGCAAAATACTCTTACTAGTGACTAGGTGCTCAGGTTCCCAGGACCTTAGGGTAGATAAGGGTTAGATATATGTGACATGACTGTTTTTAGTCCACTGACTCCTCAACCGGCCAAAACTGGCCTTAAAAAAAGCTTGGTCCTTGTACCACTTGTAATACCATTTCTTATCAATTCTACAATGTTTAATTACCTGAAGAGCATAGTCAGTAACATCAGGAGACAAGTCACCAACAAATATTGAATACTCTGGTCCCCTGAAAGAACAAATTTCCTTGGTTTACACTATGGTATGTTGCAAGAAAGCAGACTAAAATAAGACACTTAACAGAGTTATATATCTGTTACTCACTGGGAAAATGAGTCCTTGCCATAAGTAGCCCAATTCAACTTGAATCGTTTTATCTACAAAAAAAGGAAAAATTATTATTTGCCTCACAATTATGTTGTAACCACTATTATAATTTAATCATAATGACTATAAAACTATTGACAAGTCCCTCTTGAACAATGTTTTAGATAGCAGTGACACAAGATTAGTAGAGAATGTTCATTTTTTTTATTGCAAGACAGGAACCGTATCCTATCGTTGAATTTAACAACTTACATGATTTGATTTGCATTGTTCACATTTCTGAGAACATTATTATAGATAAATATAACTGAAAGTTTTAGAGGTAAATTGAATAAAAAATTTTCTGGGAAAGACTGGATCTCGTGTTAAGTTTTTTAATAATTATCTGAATTTTGTCTATTTCTTGTCTATGTAGTGATATTTTTTTTTGTTTTTCAAGACCTCTCCACACCATTAATAAGAGAAAACTGCAACATATGCAGTTACAAAAAATATTCACATCCACCCCAAGGTCATTGAAATTTCTGAGGAAGAGGAGAATTTGAAAAGTCAAAACTGAAATACTGTAATTCCTTGAATTAGCACCCAGGGTGCTTATTTCAAATCTAGGAGAAGACGGGGGCGCTTATTTGAGGGAGGCGCTTAATCAAGGGGGCCGCTTATTTGATTTTCCCCAAATCGTGGTCAGACATGATCAGTTTTTTGTAATAAATGTATGTGTCAGTCCCTCAGAAGTCTCAGAAGGATCCTGTCTCTCTTGCCTCCTGCAAAAGGTCTTTAAGCGATGAATTAGCCGATCTTCACTAACATCCATTGCTATGGTCAATGCGCAGTACTTGAATGAGTTGATAATCACTTGCTTGTGATTAAACATGGCCAATACTATACATCTTCTGTTGTCTCAGTACTCTTCCACAAAAAATGCAGAGGGGAGTGGGGCGCTTATTTGAGGAGAGGTACTTATTTTAAATTTTGGCCGACAGGAGGGGCGCTTACATGTATTCGAAGAGGGCACTTATTTGAGGTGAGGTGCTAATTCAAGGATTTACGTAAAAGGAAAGTAGGAAGTTAAATTGGTATTTTCAGAGGCACGAGGTTCAATACTAAAGAAGAAAACTACCATATTTTTCTGAAGCAACACGATACATATCAAAGGTCTTGAGATCTACTTACAGGATTGCTTCCAGGAATCGGCAATCCATTTAATTTAGCCATGACTTTCTGTGATCCTGCATAGTCACCAAAGTCAACAAAACAGTACCCAGCTGGAGTCCTGAAAAAGAAAAAAAAACACAAAGCTGATATGTGTTGCGTACTGAGCCCTGGAGTAAAAAGAAAACTACAGCTTCAAGAACATATTTCATGACATTAACATGTACATGTGACATGCCAACATACTATACTAAAACAAATATGTGTAGCTCTGCAGGAAAACAAAGATGTTAACTTCCTATGATAACAACTGTTTGAACACTGGGTTAGCCCTTGATCTATTATATATGTTTCGTGAAAAAATGAAGAAAATCTATTGATTAGAAGTTTGCATTTTTTTCACAAAATGCACCATCAAATTCTGATGATTTTAACTCTGTTTATCTGTGCGGTGGTTTCAAATGCCTCTTGAAGGGTTAAGTTTTGTGAAAACGTTGGCAGCATTTTTTGCATTCCTAACACAAGTAACTCATTATCTGACTGCAGTAAAAATTTAGAAAAAAACTATTGACTTGAAAATTTTCATGTGAATGTCCTTAATGGAAAATTCCTGTCTCCAAGATCAGACTGAGCCAGCAGTTTTTGTCCTGAAAATGCTAGCCTATGCAACCTTATTGGTTGTGCCATGATGATATAACAATTTATGACAACGAATTATTGAATGTTTCAGTCAGATGCTATCTGTTTACTGGATAGCGAATACCTGACTATCAAAGAGAGGTGCAAGTAAAATTTGTCAAAACCAGGACTGGTTCTCCCAGCTGTGTGATTGTGGCAAAATTTCATGCTATCATCAATGCTGAATTAAATAATCCGGACTGCTCGCAAAGGAAAGAGTGAATGTCTCTTCGCCTGGACTCTCACCCTCCACCTGGGCGGGGTGAACACTGAGGGTCTCACCCACCGTTTTCCCTTGGGACCAGCATTTTCTTTCTAGCACGTGACTTCGCCATATAGCACGTAATCAGCATAAGATAGTTACAACTAGATTACGTTAAAATGTAGGTGCAATACGTTACCCTGTGGCCCTGTTCTTGATCATCTTCACCGATGAAACTGCCTCTCCCATCGCTGCGAAAGCACTGGTGATGAATGCTTCATCCATGTAAGTGTCGAGCTGTCAAAGATCGAGGCTTTAAGTAAACCGCACAAAACCCTTGTCTAGTGCACATTTAATCAAAAATCCCGACCTTCTATTGTTAAAACTAACAAGATTTGTCATGCGATTTGTGACTTACATCTCCCATCCACAAACTGGTCATATTGCCGGTTGAAGATTGTGAAAAGCTAGTATTAGTACAACTCGGTGACACGTGTCTAGTGTGACTTGTCAGTGGAGGTTTAGCAATAATTTTGCGCCCTCTATCGATAAAGCGGCATTCATAAACCTCTTAAGATTACTGAGAGATCGAGGTTTATCTTATGGTAAACGAATGAAACAGTAAAACTTCTCCAAGGCAAAAAGTTCAACACGTGAAATTTACGCTTTCTTCTTCCTTTCTTCTTTCTTTCTTTGAGGTGTAAGTGGTAACTGCTGACCAAGGAGATATTATTGCAGGCTCTTCCTTCGAAGGAAGTGAACTTCGTTCCCAGGGTCCTCGGCTAGATCTTCAGCTGTCTCTGTTAGTTCAGCGTTGTTTTGTTTCTGCCATTCATGTTAAAAGCGTAAAGACTGTTGCATACATCAAAAATAAACTAGGACGGAGGTGAAAATGGCCGAAGAAAGGAGGGATGGAGAGAAGGATGAAGAGGGGAAGGGAGATAGAGCTGGGAGATAGAGGAGGGGGAATTCTAGACGTGAGTACGAGGCATTTGAGGTGAAAAGCAAGGAGGTTCAATTCCTTGAAACTGAAAATTACATAAGATAGATTGTTAGCAGTCTTTTAGTTTCTTTAGAGCGAGTGGACTGGAAGAATGTTCTTTTCTTTCAAGCTGGGGAGCGGTAGTACGAAGAGCGTGGAAAGAAGGTCGATGAACAGGCTGAAAAGCATATACACGAAGATGTCTTTTTCCTAGACTACGAGTCGTCCGTTTTCCGCTTTTAATTGGACCTTCGAGCGTGACCGTAAATAACCCACGAGGAAATAAAGGTCGCACGAAATCCTGATGGTGAGCGCGCTTCTTTCGCGCGGCCATTTTTTTCTCACGGTTTTCTTTCGCGTCACACACGACGGACTAAGCAAAAGAGGGACTAATCGTAGTCTATCTTATCAGCTTATATACCGGACTAAAGAAAAGACTACCCGCGATATATGATCAACCATCAGCTTAAAACAGTTGGCTACATCAACTTCAACCGTTTGACAAACCCCAGGCATTTGACTCTCTCTTGTGCCCAGAGCTGGGAAGGTGAATTTGACATAAGTGGGTGTTAATATACTAGGGCAAGGAATTTGACACCATTTAAGAGATCTTAAGAGGGTTGGGGGGAATTTAAACAAACTGCCTTGAAATCATATTTTGCTCTCCCGTCTAACAATTGTTCATAGACTTCAAAGTCCAAGCATTTTCGGTAGTGCCTGTTTTTGTGCATGTTGGTGTGGAACGAGAATGGAGCCTGAAACAGGACCGGTTCAGTGAAAAAACAAAAGCAAAAATATTGCTCCACCTAAATGTACCCTTGCTGATGGTGTGTGAGATAAGTAGAAAATCGTATGAATGCAAGCGAACATGCAAAGGTTTACACCACTCAAGAAGAATTGTTTTGATTATGCATTTGCGTGGGTATTGAATACAACTTTACCGTTAACCGACCGGTCATTGTAAAACCGGGGGTCAATTGTAGACTGAGGGTGAAATGCAGACTGCAGACCGATGATGAAAATCGAAATGCAGACTGTAGACTACAGACTTTTTAAGTACATATTGTGTTATTTCCAAGGTTAACTCTCGATAATGGAAATGGTAACACTGACGATACCCTTGAAAAGTCTGCCTGTGTGCAGTCTGCATTTCAACCCCCGGTCTGTAGTTTGCAGTTTGCAGTCCACAGTCTGTGTTATACACCGGCCGACTTTTTAACTCCGTCCTTGTTAAAGTATCCCAACAATGATTTCAGCCTTAAATAAAATAACACATAAAATTATAATTACAAGCTATTAAAAAAGGTGAAGAGAATTAAAAAGCGTTGAATCCAAAAACCTAAACAAATACTTTCACGCGGAGCGAGTCAAATTGTTTGTTGAGTTCCGGCTTTAAATTCTACTAAAAAGCATTTCAAAATCAGACAGTCAAGCTTGCTTTGGCACTTCTTGAGAATTTTCAGGATTCTTCAAAGTGAGTACAATAAGAAGTAAATAAATGGAATAAATAGACTAACTTGTAAAGACCCAGAAACTCCAGTATACAAGAATGTTGTGGTAACTATCCAAAATAAAGTTGCTTATGACCAGCCGACCGTTTGAGGTTTCTGTTATTTAGATTTTCGATATTGTTTCTCGACTATGGAGTCCTCCGCTCGGTCGTGTAACCGAGCAAGGTCGCTAAATGAGTTAATGACCATAAGCCCATGGACAACGACTTGTCTGTAGATCAAGACTGAGGCACTAATCCACGCCAGCAGTACCCATAAACTGTAGGAGGTTCCGGCAAATGATACTGAAAAAAAGTTCATGGAAGTTACAAAAAACAAGAGTCTTCAACGATAAAACACTTAAGCGGTTAATTTTGGTTTCCGATGACAAGAAGATCCAATGTGAAAACAGAGGTCGTTGGTCAACAGTACAGAGGTGACAGTACAGCTAATACTCAATGACGTCATAAATTTTTGGCAATGAGACTTTTGGCGAAAAACAGTTCCATTAATGTACCTCAATAAGCCAATGAGAGCGCGCGCGCAAATTGTTGGGGAAAAATCAAGATACATAGCAACGCAATCAAAGACGATATGTTTTTGCATACCTGTTGGTCCAGGTGAAAAGTGAAGAAGGTACAACATGGCCACGCAGATGTCTTGACCAAATATGATCAGGGTCAAGAAGGGCTGTTGAAAATATTAAAAGTACACATTTAGAAGTTTCACAATTGCTCCGTGAAAGCGTGTTGGATAGAAGGTGAGACGGAAGCAATCACCAAGACAAGTTCAAGCGCCATCTAGGTCACATACATCTCCGTGATCCAAAAAACGCTAATGGAATAACTTACTTATAAGGTAACGTCTGCATACTAGCCAAGTGGCCCATCAGGCCGGAGCTCATCCCGGTTTCTGTAGCAAGAAGCGACTAGGAGTATTTCTATTCTCCCCTGGATGGGATGCTAGTCCATTGCAGGGTTACCCCCAGCATTAAATTCGCTGATACCCATTTGTACAGCTGGGTGGAGAGAGGTACTGTGAGAGTAAAGTGTCTTTCCCAAGAACACGACAGAATGTCCGGCAGGCCAGGGTTCGAACCCGGACCGCTCGATCCGGAGACGAACGCACTAACCATGAGGCCAACGCGCGCACCGCGCCCCCTCAACTTACTTCCGGGAAATTAGCTTAAATGGTAGAGCGCCCGCTTGGCATGCGGAAGGTACCAGGATCTCCAAGGAAAACAAAAGCTTTCTTTTTGAATAAGTACTAACTCGGCGAAGGTTCTAGGACGTCAAGCGTCACGCTGCCGTGCAACCAACGAACAACCTAAAGTTTGTGTCACGCGCACGAACTCATATAAATCTTAGTGCTAAATAGAAACACAAGTGAAAGTTTGGGAGAACTATAAAAAGCTGCAGGCGAGTGCTTCCACTGTCTTTTCGACTTCGTGATACCAAGATTTCTATCGATATTGTATGTGTTTTCCACCAAGTTACAGAATTACTGCTTTTAGCACTCGCTTTCTAATAATAGTTTTCTAATAAACTATAAATTAATTATAACTCAGTAATACAAATTAAATTCTAAGTACAACGTGTACATTGTCCCTTCGTCTATATAGGGCCAAGGTCCGTCTTCCCCTGAAAAATAACCTGGAAATAAGGCACTGTCCCAACCCGGCACCACCAACTTCCAAAAATGAAAGCGTAGACCACTAATGAATCCCGCTTTTGAAGTGTGTCACATGTTGCTCTTACTTCCTCAAAGTAAATCCTCATCAAGCAGGGATTATAACAGAGTGAATTGTTGTTATCTGCATGCTTCACCAGGGTACATCTGTTGTGAGTAGAACAAAAACACTGGAACATTAAGCATTAATATTGTTAGGCATTCGTGGTTAGGTCATATCTTCGTTCTGTAGAGGAACTTAGAAGAAACAAATAAGTGCCAAAGAGGAGCATGGATGGGCGAAATTGTACATTACGTCAATTATGTATAGAAGCATTATTTATAATACTTGGAAATCATTCTTCTTTGATATGTGGCCGAAATTTTGCCACTAAAAGACTGCTGCTCAGTTATTTTAAAGTTTAGAACTCATAGCAAACAGAATAAACAGCATTGACCTAACCCATTTGAAAGCAAGTCGGGCAACTAGACTTTGTTATAGCCTATGTTCAGAAATGCGCGCTTGATAGTAGTTTGACCAGAACTTGGTTTGTTTTATATTTGTTTGGACAGTTTTCAATATGCTAGCCATCGTACAGTTTCCTCCTGAAACGACATCTTATTCATTCGATCATTCTTCAGTTAAGTCGTCATCATCGCCATTTGCATTTACTTTCAACACACATTTAGGTAATTAGCTCCATAAAGATTTTATGGATATTTTGCTTCGTTTCTTCCGATAACAGCCCCTTCCTCACCCCACCCCACCCCCAAACTGGTTATTGATTCCAGACATAAACAGGCAACAAAGTGGTGTTACATTACCTGTAATGATTTGCCCAGGAACCTGCTACTTCTAAGATGACAAACAACTGAAGAACAAACAAGTACTGAGGGTAACACACGCACAAACCATCATCAAACCTATTCTTCCACACCTGTCAATCATAACAATGTAACAAGTAAAGGAGTGTACTCTTGCATATTTAATATTTCCCAGCAAATGACTAATTTGTAACTGAGATTTTTTTTTTTTATTATAAAATAAATCTTAGATATATTTCAACGGATCTTAGTTACAAATGTCAACTTCGTCCGTGGGGCGCTTTTCCCTTCAAAATGAAGTTCGCGGTTAACAATACCGTCACGGCAACGAAAGCTGTCGAGCAGTCGAGCGAGACGCGAAAGAAAGTATGAGAGCAAACATGGACGCGCCAAGGTGAAACAGCGCGTTTTGCAGTGCGTCAGGTTGTCTGTTAATACTCTTTGGTAGGGGGCGCAATTTCACCTAGGGGGTGTTCAGCTCTACAAGTGATCCCCTCCCGCCTGAAAAACGTAGCTTAAACAAGACCCCCCCCCCCCCCCCCGCCAAAAAAAAAATTTTTTTTTCTAACTGAAAGAGTCCTCCACTCAGATGGCAAAATTAAACCCAAAAACCAGGCTTTGCATCTCCCCGTTACTATTATAGCTGAGTACCTCGTCCCTTCCCCTCCTGGGTACGCAGCACTGTAACCCACCTGTCCAGAAGATTATCAAGCAGATCTCCATAAATGGAACCTTGGGCAAGACAACAATAAAACTTCATTGACCTTAACTGGTAAAATATGTATTATTTGTAATGATATATATAAAAAGTAAGACTTTTTTTTTTAGCAAATCTTGAAAGTGCTTCTAAACGCATCTTTCAGTGGTAACAACATTATTTGTTATGATATAACAAGTAAGATTTTTTAACAAATCTTGAAAGTACTACTAAACGCATCTTTCAGTAGTAACAACATTATTTGTAATGATATAACAAGTCAGATTATTTCAGCAAATCTTGACAGTGCTACTAAACGCATCTTTCAGTAGTAAAAACATTCTTGAAGTCGAAACCTGGAGCTCAACTTGTTAGGAAATTGTTACACCAGTAATATAAATCATTTCGAGCGCTTCTCGATCCAGAATGTCGCGCGGCCATTTTCTCGGCCCAGTTTATAATTATATAGATCTAGTTACGGTCACGCCCGTTGGACTAAGCGAAAGGGGGACTCCTCGTTGAGTCTGGGTATGGAAGGGGATTGAGGAAGGGGGTGGAAATTATACAAAATTAAATGATGTTCAAACTAACATTGATTGAGGTACCGCGCTGACACTCCATCAACAATATCTAGGAGAATTCCACCAGTAAAATGAAGAGCAATGGTTAAAAAAGGCTTGGACAGGATGCCAGTGAAGGCTGCTATGTTTAGAACAATACGCACATAATCTAAGAAAAAAAAAACAGAAGACACATTTTGTTTACTATGTAGTTCAACCCTATTAAACGGCCACCCTCGAAGAAATGGATAGTGACCGCTTAAAGGGGGCTGGCCGTTTAACTAAAAACAATAGAAAAGCCCTCATCGGGACTTTAATTACTTGCCGCCTAATAGGGGTGTCTGTCTAATAGGTGGCCGCTTAATAGGGGTTCGTTTGACTGTAGGAGCAAAAATATAAACATTTAGGGCCTATTGGTTAAAACATTCAGACCGTGATTAGGTTAGTGGTGGCCGGCCTTAACTAGGTTGGAGCCTGTGACTCCGATTGTTTAAGCGACGTTCGCTGACTTTTTTAGGGGAGTAAAAGAGCCCATGTTTGAAGTCCGAAAAGCCAGTGGACCGTTCTAAGCGAGAAAGCCTCTTAAACAGATTACTTATTTTGATTATCAAACTCATGCTGCTGACTCGTAACCCGCTGAGGCTATCGGCGTCAGGGTCAGCTACTCTGCGAGCAGAGTAGGAAAGATCGACGCGACTCTACTCAAGGGGGTTAGCGGCAGGTTGAAGAGGTCAATATTTGCACATAGGAGTAAAACAAACGCCGAAATGTGAAATAAACGCTGGCGATATCCAGTGAATCGAAACTCAAGCAGTCCCATTTAACTCAAATTAGTTTCATCTCGGTAATCGGAATGTATATATATCTTGGGTAGGCAAGAGCCCGGGCAAGCAGCAAACGTTGTTGATATCCCAAGAGAGTATAAATGATATAATATGCTAATGATTCGAAAAACAAACATTAATATTACTTTAGAGAAAACCGCCTGAAAATGTTCTTATTACTAAGGCACTCAGGCGCTGACCAATACGTTAAAAATTTACCGAACATAGTCCTTCCGTTTGCAAAACTTTAAGGTCTGTCCAAACGGGAAATGTTTGGCGACCAAACACCATCAAACATTGTTTGGTGACCAAACATTTTACCGTTTGGCCACCTTGTTTGGTGCTGTCTGGTCGTGTTTGATAAAATTTGAAGGCCATCAAACATTCGATCAAACAACTTAAAACATTTCTTTTGTTCTCGTGTTTGATGGGCGATGTTTTGTTCGTTTGGACAGTCGTGCCAAACATATTTGGCGCGCGCATGCGTCCCACGCTTGCTCAGCGACTTGTATCCATTGTTTGATCTGTGTTTGATCAAACATGTTTTAACCGTTTGGCCACTCACTTCAACATCAACGTGTTTGGTCACCAAACAATGTTTGATGATGTTTGGTCACAAAACATGTCCCGTTTGGACAGACCTTAAAGTTTTGCAAACGGAAGGACTATGTTCGGTAAATTTTTAACGTATTGGTCAGCGCCTGAGTGTCTTAGTAATAAGAACATTTTCAGGCGGTTTTCTCACTAATCACCCGGTAGATAAGAACTACATCAGCCTTAAACCCCAAATCAAAGGTTCTTATATGTTGGTGTTTACTGTATTGCATATAATTTACTAACGTTTTCCGGCGAATTACATTTGCATTACTCTGTGAATTCTTCGGCAGCGACGACGTTACCGGATGAACCCAACCGGGGTAGGGGGCAGTCTGTCTTCTCGAGTACTAGCGTTATCCTTCGCCGTCACCGATACGTGTCGAGTTAACACCAGGCATGCGGAGGGTTTATTTCTTTGTGCCTAACTTGATAGGTAAGTGAGACACATGCATAAGCAGGATATATTTCATTTGCGCACACCGCCCAGCTTCACCGCGAAATCAGAAGTGTTAACATGAAAAATTGTTTTTTTTATCACATCATATTGAAGTCAACTATTACGTAAAGGCTCCGGAAGGTTAAGGCTTTATTAAGGGCTTGTTCACAAAGCTTAGAAGAGCTATGAAAACACAGCAAACTTTAACCTTTAAACGCCCTCAAAACACAATGAGAAAACCTTATTTTAAAATGCAAATTTCAACCTTTTAACGACTCCGGGGTCAGCCATCAACAAAACAAAATGGGACGTATTCCCATTAATCAAAGTGATTCGCCCTCAATCCCCACTGCTTTAAAAATGTTCTTAAAATTTGTTTCAGAAATACTATACATTATACATTATTTAAGGTTTAATTAACGTACAATGTTTTATTACTTTACAATAAAAAAATTTCAAATAAAAAAAAAATGAAAATAAAGTAAATACTCAAGACAATCAGGTAACTGTTAGCAAAATAGTGTGAACTGTTATTATTAGTCCCACAGTCCCGTCCTTCCAGTCAGACACTGTATGGCTCTTAGAGGTTGTATTGTCCAACACACTATAGTACTTAATACGCGTACGAGTGCTTTGTTATTCTGTCTCTTCTGGCATCCTCTTTCTTGTTATGTCAGAACATGTTTTATTTACACTCTTTTTTTTTTCTTTATAAAAACCTTTTTATGAAAACGCTGAGGCTGAGATTAACCCAAATTTTAAGAACATAGTAAGAACATTCTTCAGGCTGAGAGTCGATTAAGAACGTTTCTATTTTGCTAATCTGTATATTAAATGACAAGCATAAAATAAAGGGAACAAAAAATGTAAATTAACCCTAATACTAAAAGGCATGTTTTGTATAACATTAACAATGGTTTTCTTCCTGCATTCCTCACATCTCGGTTTGTAATAATCAGCAGTTCTTATTTATAACTCTTCCAAACTAATCTCCACACCATCAAAATCATCAGGTGATACAAAGTCTGAAGTATCATCAAGGTAGTTGACCTTAAATTTAAGAACATCTTACGAACGTTTTTAGCCTCAAATCTCAAAAAATATAAGAACGTTCATCCTCAGCTCCAAAATTAGACGTTCTTAGATATAAAAAAGAGTGTACCAGGCTGAATTTGTTCTTATAATATACGGTGCTTTATTGGCCAACTTTCGGCTTGATGTTCTAAATCTACTTGTTCTTATATGTGGGTGTTTACTGCAATGGGTAATTTTTGAGCAGTCTGTTACGAAAAATTGTAGAAATTTGTGTCATACTTATTATTAGTTCTTTCCTACGATGTAACAATTTCTCTTCTTACTTCATTTATAGAGCAAGTCTTTTTTTGAGCAAGTTCTAGTGTGGGGCACATTTGTGGAATAGCCTTCCATCTAACGTCAGAACCATTAGATCTTTTATTGACTGTAAAAATGAGATAAATCACCAACTGTCTTCCTCGTACTCTCACACGGCAAGCATGTAAATTATTATTATTATTATTTAAAAAAAAATCGATCTTGTAACTGATGTTTTTACCGCGTCTAAATAAAGAGTATGTCTATGTCTACTTGAACTCTACAGAAGGATAGCAAAAACAAGGGGGGGGGGGGGGGGGGCATGAATTTTAACAAAATTCACGACTTAGCTATAATGCCCTGCTATTAGCTACTATTAATGATTTTTATTGTTACAAATTCACACACCACGTTTTACAATGACCGCTAAGTAAATGGCGCACATCAAATTTAGTCGCTCTTTCATACTACCCGGTCTCGTTTAGATCACCGATGAAATGTCCATAACATCCAGTCTTTTCTTATGAAACTTGTGAAGAATTTATTAGACCTTTTCACTCTCGTAGCCACCATCCATGCAAACTAATTGGTGACTAAAGAAAGTGTTTACAGAAGAAAAGAGTTCAACTCCCACAGGAGCAGAGTTTGGGACACCAATATGGCTGGCGTGACGTCATGTGAAAACACTCTGTTTTAAAAACAAACGGGGAAGGCAGAGAGCACGTTGCTGCGGGCAGCTTGGGACCTGGACTATCTGAGAATCAGGCTACTGTTTTAGTCGCCCTATAGTTGGATGCGAGATGATAGATAACAAACTCGGCGCTACAAGCCTCGTTTGTTATCTATCACCTCACATCCACCGTATCGCCACTCTCCGACTTGTTACCATCGTCTTTGTTTGCATAAACGCCCTATCATTCAGCTTTTTTTGAGCTCCCCTTGTCGTGTAACCGAGCAAGGTATCTAAATGAGTTAAAGACCAAAAGCCCGTGGACAATAACTTGTCTGTAGATTAAGAACGGAGCACCAATCCACGCCAGCAGTACCCACAAACTGTAAGATGTTTCGGCAAATGATACTGAAAAAAAGAACAACCAAACAAGTTCATGGACGGTCCGTGTGTAAAACGAGGACTGCGGACTGTGGAGTGCGGACTGCAGACCGGGGGTAAAATGCAGACTGAGGGTAAAATGCAGACTACCTCAGACTAAAGACTTTTTAATGTATGTCATAATGTTTCCATCATCAAGTGTTGACCAGGCTAATCGCAGTGAAAGTGTGCACTACGGTTAGCCTGAATATCACTTCGGTTAGACTGATTGTCATTCTGGTTACCCTGAATATCACTCAGGTTAGCCTAAGTAGCGCTCTGGCTTGCCTGTTAACGGTTAGCTCTCAATAATGGAAATGGTAACACGATTTAGTTAAAAAGTCTACAGTCTGCTGTCTGCATTTTACCCTGAGTTCGCCGCTGAGTCTTCGTTAACGTTTACACTTTCCGGTTCATGCATGGACTTCACCAACAAACGTCGGAACAAACAAGAGCGTATTAACAGTCAAAGATAACCCGTGTTTTCATCATTACCTGATGGTCCTGGTGAAAAGTGAAGGAGATACAACATGGTTACACACAAGTCTTGACCAATTAAGACCACAGTTAAGAAGGGCTGTCATGAGAAAAAAAAGATAAGATTTCAACATCAAAATGTCGAAATGGAAACACCAATGTTCTCCACGTCGTCTCCGGCTGTTTGAACATAGTTAACAGAGGGAAATGGGTAAAGCTGAAAAAGTTCTTGGAAAAGTATTTTGGGGATACGTAGACCCTGCACAAAACCTGGCAAAATACAAAATAAAGTTATTATGATGATGATGATGATGATGATGATGATGAATGCTCATACAACTAACCAATAGAACCATTGCGATTATCTTATTCATGCACAGTCTATGAGCAAAACATGTGCAGGGTCAAGGACCTTCCAACAAAAATCTTAGTCTGTTTGTTTGCTTCTTTGATGTTTAGATCAGTAATGGACCGCAAAATACGTCAAAATTAAATGTGTTGTGCCAATTTGTTTTGTTCTTAGCACATTTTGACGTTATCTGTACGTGATCTATTAGTGAACAGACGCACGGCAACATGGAATCTATTTGTTAAATAGCGGTCTGCTAATAGTGGCAGGTCAGCACGGGGATGAGGGTTCTTATATAAAAGAAACCTACTAGGGGTGCGAGTCAAGCAGCTAGTTAACAATTAGATTATGAGCTCGAGATTTCTATGAGGTGATAGTTGATGAGGCCGAAGGCCGAATCAACTATCGCCTCATAGAAATCGAGAGCGAATAATATAATTGTTTTAGTAGAATTCTAACTGAAATGAACGCAAATAACGGTTTCCAATTATTTTTCAACGCTCCATTGAACTTTACGCTTTAACAAAATCGCACGCATTGAATTGTCCTTGGTAAATTTGCAGTTGTTTACGCGCTCGCACCCGTTTTTTTCAATAATTTCAAGATTTTAAAGTCAAGAACCCGTTAATGTCCTTCTTTTGGGCTTCTCAGGAATTTAATTATCCATTTACACCTAAAATTTCTTCCAAATCTTCAGAAAACGATAAAAACGTCACATTTCGTGGACGACCAACAGCCACTGCACTCTAATGGCTGATAGTATACGAGTAGCTCAGCCAATCAGATTCCAGCATTTGCATTAGTATACCAGGAGAATTCTACTAATTAATATAAGTATCACCCATCTAGTGGACTAATGCAAATCCTGCATTTTAATTGGCTACGCTATTAGAGGACTATTACTAATAGTCCTCGAGTAGCGAAATTGGCGCAATCGAGCGTGACGCTTTCTGTCGTTTTATTCCCAAATAAATATTTCTTCAACTTGCATTTGCTAACTTTATTATTGCGTTTTCTGTCCGACTAGTTGGGTGATACTAAAACAATTAGGCCCTTCGCCCTCAAGGGCCACGGGTCAATAGCCCATTCGGTTTCGCCTCATCGGCTATCGACCCGCAGCCCTTGCGGGCTACGGGTCTAATTGTTAAGTATCCCCTGCCCATTTCTCACCTGATACCTATGTGATCATTACACCTCCACCCCTTAAGACTGAACCAACCAAAATGCGAGAATAACAAACTCAGTAGTAGGAGGCGACTAGCGTAAGGAGTATTTCTATTCCCTACTGGATGGGATGTTAGTCCATTGCAGGGTTACACCGCAGCAGTGAGATCGCCGGTACCCATTTATACACTGGGTGAAGAGGAGGCACTCTGAGAGTACAGTGTCTTGCCCAACACAATGTCACCGGCCAGGGCTCGAACCCAGACTGCTCGATCCGGAAGCGAGCGCACTAACCACGAGGCCACCGCGCCTTCATGAAAACGTAGGTAAACTTGACCAATAAAGTATGTGGGAAAAGCGCATGCGTATAAAACAATCAAGGAAAGTTGATGTTGTTCTTACGTCCTCAAAAAAAATCTTCACCAGCCAGTGATCGTAACTTTGACACAACATGTAAATATCGTCTGGATTTACTGGATTTGCTATCAGGAAACGTCTGTTGTGAATTGTACAAAAAGGTATAAATCACACATTACGCAATACAATTCCAATAAAGAGTCCCGTCTTTTCGATAGTAAGCCCTTTAGGTCGGAAAAACGGAAAATTTCACGGGTTTAGTTAAAGCTTTTAAGATCATCATACTTCGCTTATTAGCCCTCTGCGCTAGTGAGCAGAGTAACTGTTTTGTAACGTATATAGACTGCAAGCACAGTCTCTCTTTTGCTCGAAAATCCGTTGGGAAGAACGTAAAGAAGAACGCAACAAACGTGAGAGGTCGTTAGCGTGCGAAGCCGTGAGCCACAAGTAGCGCGAGCTTCGTCTCGTCTTCCGACGCCCACGCTACTTGCGCGTGGCTCGTGGCGTCACGTTCGCAGTAACGCTTGCACGTTAACTTATTTTGCGTTCCTCACCACGGATCTTCGAGCAAAAGAGAGACTGCTCGCAGAGCTTCGCAGTCAATAACGTATGTTATGAATCACAGTATGTTTGATGCTCACTGTTCTCGTGATCAGAACTAGGTATTAGTTTCATCTACTTATGTTTAGAGTTGTTTCTGTGAACAGTCACCATGAAATTTTCCAATGTACAACAACAACCAGAACAAATAACATTACGTCACTACCTTAAAACACATGATATCACTCCCAAATGTAGCCGAGTTCGGAACAACAACCCAGCTACTTTGCAAAATGCATATAGTTTCTTCTGATATTAAGCCACACCCCCACCCCCGAGAGGAGATTTCCATATAAAAAGATCAGGATGTAATATATCAAACACTGTCTCGAGTGTTTGATATATCTTCTCAATCGAAACAAAAACTAAGGAGTAAACGGAGAAGTAAAATCGCCAAAATCTATGCTAATTAAAGCCGGGTATCCAAACCTCCTTCACGGTTGTGATTTTCTTTGTTTCAACTTGTTGAATTATCAATGAGTTTGAGAAAGTCAATTAAAGTATAATCTTATTCTTCGTCTCATTCGTCGTCTTAGGGGTCCAATCACGGATTTTGGTCTCACTTAGGATGTCCATGACAAAACGCCGCCATTTTTAGCCTTCAAAGTATCTTTTAGGGTGCTCTCGAAGAAAGAATAGAAAGGGGTATCTTTTAGGAGTCAATAAAGCTCAAGCAACGTCAAGAGTCTCTTTTTAGGGTTTAATTCACATTTTCCGACAAGCCTCTCCAGTCTTTTCACATGAGACCCCCTTGGAGGTCCCACCACCCAAGCCTTCCTGATGATTGCTGTTCTCAGAGATAAACTGGAAACAAAGGAGGAACTGCTCATACCTCTTCCTCTCCTATGTTAAGTTAACTTTTTTACCCTAATTATTATTGTCAATTAAAGAAGGGCATCTAATTAGCTTGCTATATTTTTGCCCTTTTCCATTTCTCCTCTTACTTGTTTACTTTATATTTATCTTTGCAATTTTAGAATGGAATAAATAAATGAAATGAAAAAATGAAAATGAGGAACTGCTCTTTATACCTGTACTGAGCTGATACAGCCGCTGCTATTGCTAAGCAGACAAGCAACTGAAGAACAAACAAGTACTGAGGGTAACACACGCACAATGCCATCAGCATTCCTATTCTTCCACACCTGTCAATCATAACAAGATTATGAGGAATTATAGCCCTCTCAGTCCAATCGGTATGTAACTATTGCCTATCACAGATGCTTGATATCAAAGATGTCAATTTAACTTGAAAAGCTGCAATTTGTTCCTTTCACTTGCACTGAAGCGTGACTTTAGTATGACGTCACTTAGAAAACAGCATGATGTCTATTTCTCTCTCTGTCTCACAAAATTGGAGTAATACATTTCCTCTCCTTGCTTTGCTGCTTTTCCAGCTCATTGCTTTTTATTGGGCACTTAACTTATAACCAAGAAATTTTTTCAAAACGACAGATCGATACAGTAATGAATGCTAGGAATGACTTCCTATGGTGTAAAATGCAAAGAGTGACAATAACCTCCAAAAATACAGAACATCTACAGTTGTAACCCCAAAACAGATCAGAAGGATGAGCTTTTTTTGCTCATTTAAGTTTAATGTATTCTTTTGCTCTATGATATTTTCTGTATTATGCAAAATAAAATGGTTGTTGTTCTTGTCGTCGTTGTTGTTGTTGTTGTTGTTGTAGCTTAGCCATTTTAAGGCCGCTTCTACAAAATACAACGACGGACAGTCTTATTAACGACGTCATTCATACTACTTCTTGCACGCCTTGGGTGCCTATGTTATGTTATCACAAGGGCTAAATTATGAACCTCATTCCCAGGGTCTCTTATCTTCCCGCCCTACCGAAGAAGATGAGAGACCCTGGGAAAGAGGTTGCTAAAATACCTGTCCAGAAGTTCATCAAGTAGAGCTCCATATCTGGAACCTTGGATGAAGGAAGAACAAAGCTTCATTGAACTTCACTGGTTAATTATTGATAATACTACTAGTAGTAATCAAACATTATGAGTGCGTTCGACGCCGTCACTTAAATATATATACCTTATGATTTCACTGGCTGACTTTCAACCTTTGTCTATCACGAAAATCAACGTTTTTCATCAACAACCGAGTCTTAACAGACAGATATACATCATAGTGTCAAAGTCCATGCCAGTGAGGCCAGTGAAGAGGTCCACTGCATAAAACACGGTATGTTAATACGTTGCGTGACGGCGCCCGTTTCCATAGACTCAAAAACAAATTTACATTCATGCAAAATATTTTCTCATTAACTGGGAAGCGATTTTACAATACTAGGCCACTTATAAACATATCCCGCAACGCTTCTAAGAACGAAGCATATAGAAACAAAAGAAACCAGTCAATTCAATGAGATGCAAATGAGTGGCCCGGTATTCTGCAATCTAGCCTGGATGTTGCCTTCAGAGTACTTTTCCACCGATTCCAAACAGTATTCGACCGGATAAAGACTGAGCTATCGCCACTGGGACTAATCAAAAAATGCAATCAAACTACATCCTATGAAATATAGCTGTTCCCACGGTTAACATCCTAAAGCCAGGGGGATTCAAAGTCGTGTTCGTGAACATATAAAAATAAATTATAAACCACGAGATAGTCTCCAGATAGACTACGAGTAGTCCCTCTTTTGCTTAGTTCGTCGTGCGTGACGCGAGAGAAAAGCGCGAGAGAAAAATGGCCGCGCGAACTCCTGGAGGCGAGAAGCACGAAAAAGGAGGGTCCCTTCCTCGCCCCAGGATTTCACGCGGCCATTTTTTCCTCGCTTCTTGTTCACGGTCTCGCTCGACGGACTAAGCGAAAGAGGGACTACTCGTAGTCTAGTCTTCAGATATCCGCTTTACGATGCTCAGACTTGCTTAGACTACTAGGAAAACCACGAGGTGCGCGATAGTCTTTGCGCATATGACGTATGAGGGATGACGTCATTCAAAATGGCGCAGAAAATGCAGACGGTCGACAAAAAATGTCAAAAAAGGTCACCCTAGAAACCACAGGACACCCAAGATTATCAGCTGCGTTCTGCGAACCAATCATTATCGACACCAATCAATGTCAATTACTCGATTGATATTGATAATTGATGACCAATCGATGAAGAAGATTTGTGTGACCTTTTATCGATTGGTCATTTCATTTGATTATTTTGTGGGGCTTACAAGCCACACTAAAATTCGGCATCCGAAACGTTTGCAGTTTGGGAGAATACATATCGCATCGCATATTTTTTAGCTAATTCACATATTTAATAAACAATTTGAGATAAGGTTGAGGTGCTTTGTAATTTTTCCCCTTGAGACTTGCACCTCTGCCGCTGGGAGTCAATTGGACCACAATTTCCAATACTTTCCAAGACATAGATTGTGATGCGTCATTATAACCACTCCAAGCCTCGGAAAGCGCTGGAAACTGTTTTGAGCCCCTCTCCCTTTCAGCAAGGAATATTTGAATCCTAAAAGAAAAGAGGAATGTAAATAACACCGCCAGAATTTGAGCACAAATGGTATAGTCACAAACTGCTTTCTTGCGCACTCATGTTAAATTTGTCACTTACACTGATTGAGGTACCGCGCAAGAATTCCATCAAGAACATCTAGGACTATTCCACCAGTAAAATGAAGGGCAACAGTGAGAAAAGGCTTGGACAGGATAAAATAGAAGGCTGCTAAATTTAGAATAAGACGCACGTAATCTAGGAAAAACAAAAAGCATGCTTTTACTACGGGTGCAAAGATATTTCCATTCAGTTTTTTATACTGTTTAGATATCACAGTCTGCACCATGAAAAGTGGTTTACACTGTGCCACTACTAAGGCAAGGATACTTGATGGATCTGCTCCTGAAAAAGAACAAGTCTTGGGATAGATGGATGGATGGAGGGAGTGTGTGAGGGAGGGAGGGAAGGAAATAGGGGGTAGAGAGGGAGGGATGAATGGATGCATGGATGCATGGAGGGAGTGAGGGAGGGCCTAGGGAGGGAGGGAGGGAGGGAGGGAGGGAGGGAGGGAGTACACACAAACTTTTCAAATCTAAAACTACCCGTGGATGGAGATACCACCTCGAAATTAAAGTCATTAACAATGTCTGATGATTTAAGTTTCCACAAAAGGTCACTGTATCGAGTCCTATTCACCAGACAATTTTATCTATATTCATATTTGATTCATGGAGTTTTTTTTTTTTTTTTTGCTCCTGCAATTTCTCTCTCGCCAAGTTTTTTTTTTTTTTTCATCCCCAAGCCGAAGAAGAAGAGAGATCCTGGGATCGAGGTAGGATGCGGTCGAGAAGTTCGTGCAAAAATCTTCTCATTAGGATTATCTCTGCGGTCAAATATTGGGTACTTGCCTCAGAAATGCAAAGAACTAATCCGTGACAAACATGGCCAATAAAAAAAGAACAAATCAAATCAATTGGTGCGGAACCCGTTTTACCTTCTACCTCTCGAATAACTAGACTTAAGTACGACTTCACTCGGCAGGCGACTGTCAAAGCCTTATGCACTGGTCAACGGATGTTCAACCTCCCTGGCTGTTTATAGTTTCCCCTTTTAAAAGACCTTTGCGACTTACGTCGCTCACACTCGCGACTTAGAGAAGGATTTTATACGCAAAGATCGACTTGCGGCAAGTCTAGCAAAAATGCTCTCTTCCAAGTTAAAAATGATATCACGTTGGTGGCCCGGGGGACGTGGGTACTTTATTATATAGGCTATATAGGTATGTGGGGCGCCAAAGGGGTTTTTCAGCCGTTTGTGTCATAAATAGGGAATAGATTTTGGCCGTTTTGGTCAGAAATGGGGTATGGCTTTTTCATTCTGGTCTTCAATTAAGTACGTTTTTCAGAAGAAGCTACTTTTTCATCAATAGGCTGATTTAGCAAGAAACGGGAACGTCACTTGACGACGGCGCGCGCAGAACAAACACCCAAATATGGTCAAATTAGAACAGAATCCAGGTTATTCCGCGCGCCCTCAGTCTTCATCTGACCATATTTGGGTATTTGTACTTCGCGCGCAGTCGCCAAGTGACGTTCCCGTTCTCTTGCTAAATCAGCCTATTATCAGGAGGGAGGGGGCGTCTCCAAGCAAAACATTGGTAGAATCACCACTGCCAGTGTGACATCACGATTCGCTTGGATGAAATTCAAAATGGCGCCCAATGGGTGAAGTACAAGAGGTTGATAAAAATGCGGAATTTCGCTCTGATATTGTCCCATTTTCGTAGGTTCGTTAATATGTGGTTTATATTACATTGAGGAATCTTTATTTGGTACTTTTTGGTGGCCAAAATATTCAAAAGGTAGATAATTTGATCGAGAACTTTCTGTTTTGAAGCCAATTTGTCGAACAAAACTGTAAGCTGGTTGACCTTTCGAGGGCCACTGCATAGCGAAGCAGAGCCATTTTGACCCAAGAATAGGAGGTTCGACAGAGGGTATACTTGGCTCTGTGTATGTGGAATTTCAGTTCTTCAGTGCTCGTGGTTCGTCTCATCAATCCCTTCAAAGTGCAAATAATGGCTGTGTGGAAAGAACAGCCATGTTTCAGGTAGCCAGATCAGGTAAGTTTTCACCTTTGTCGTACTACAATTTACATTTAGAACAATATCCGTAATTTGGTTAATAGCTATGGCTTGCTTAGTGATTCGGTTCTATTTTATTTTGATTTTATTTGAGAAAGAGGAGCCCTAATTTTCTTTTATATGCTAGGTCTGCAGCAAATATTATACCAAGAGACCATATTTTCTCTTGATTATACAGTTGTGTTACATGACAAACTCAGCTTAGTTCCTTGCCGGCGGCCTAATTGTGACTAAATTTTCCCAGATTTTAGTTTGGAATTCGATATTTTAAAAATTGATAAATGCTGTTAATCCAAAGATCCATCAGAATCTATTGATTTGCAAGGTCATAAATCAGCTATTAGTCCCCATTTGTTCATCTAAAAGTTGTAGCCCGCTGAAAACAGGTTATTAAAGACACCTTGTTTTTTTGCAGGGAATGTCACTGGAAGGAACATATCATAATGCACAAATTTCCTTCCAGAATGCCACACTGGGCAGCACTTAGGGATTCTGATGAACATTTTCCCTTTGAAGGCTAATGCCCCCCTCCCCCCCCCCCCCCTCCCCAGATGATAAACTGGCATGGAGTTTTTGACTTACCTTAGTTTAGATTTTTAAAAATTTCTTTATCACCTGTCAAGACATGCATATGAGAGCTACGATTTGTTTCATATGTTTAATCATGCTGTCAAATTTACAAGTTCCTGCTTCATTTTTGCACCTTTTAAGGTGCAAAAATGAAGGTGAAAAATGAAAAAGTGCTTAAAAGCACTTTTCCACACCTCTAGTTAAACTCCCATTGATTGACAGCCCAAGATATTTCCTTTAAAGGCACAGAGTCATACAAAGGCTTACCACAGCTTGATTGTCAGTAGAAATCAATTGACAAGTTCAATTTGGAATTAATTTGAGATCCCAAATTTACGATAGTTTCAATTGGTGTAAAGTTAAAAAAATGTGACTTTTCTGTTATGTCAGTAACTAAAATAGATGTCACCAACCTTATTGACTTAAACATCATAATGAAGAAAAAGCTAGGGTGGTGAAATTCAACCATTTTTACACAAGGATAACTGAACATTGAGCTATGAAGACACAAAAGAGAGCAAAAGAGTGGAAATTCTCTGGAGCTAACATCAAGGTTTTCAGTGCTGACTGCTACACACTAACCACAAATAAAACCACTAACAATGGATCAGGCATGACATGTATGGCCATATATCATTGGTCAGAATGAGAGCATTGCTGCTAAGCACACTGGAGGAGAATGAAGCTTATGGACCTCCGGAGTTTGAGGGAGAAATTGATTCAGTTAATCAATCATTCCTTTATTTGGTAATGCAGGTTTTATGAAAAGTAGCCTTCATTCAGTGTCCACTCCATGGACATTATCCATTCCGAGAAGATAGGAACTCAACAGATAATGTCCAAGGACAAATGTGCAAGCGAAAATATTTGATGGATTAAATGGCACATAGAGTCATAATTGAAACTATAGGCTGATGTGGACCTGTGAAGAGCAGGAGATGATTATAAAAGCAGAATAAATAAAAAGAGTTAATAGGAATAAAACTTGTTAAAATTAAAAAAATAATAATTAAATAGAATAAATGTCTGATTGTCTTTACGTACAGCATTTCAGCATTCTTACACATTTTTTAGCATTTGCTGTCATTTATTTTGAGTGCTATGCTGCAAATATATCTATTTGGTGACATTTAGTGGAGGGTTGTTTTTTAGTTAGAATATGATGAGAACTTAAAGGGATGAAAAGACTACAAGCAGGCTTGAAATTCTTGGAGGCTTAAGAAATAGGAGCCATTACAACAAGACAGTGCAGGACAGTTGCAACATCATCAGCCTTTTCCGGGGTCTCGCCTCTTTCTCTACCAGAACCCACTCGGCCACTTTTTTCGATCATGCCCACTGACCGAGAACCAGGAACAGGCTACAGCATCATTCAAGATGTGGCATTGTTTAGGAATAAGCCAAGTTATTAGGTTATGACAAAAGATAAATAAATCATACACAAAATTGATTTCACCATAACTGCAATTATTTAAATGCTATATATGTTTACACCAAAATGTAAGTGGCAAAAAGAAAACCAAGAACAGCTTACTCAGGCTAACTCTAATTTGAACTTTGTTGTGAATATGAAATTACAACACTGAACACCGCAATTGCAGTGGACAGCAATAAGTCAACAGTTGCAACGAGACAGGAAAAAAGCCAACAAACCTTCACAACAAAAGCCAACAAACACAGAAAACTGACGACTACAAACTTGTGTCTTTTGATGTGAAATCACTGTTCACTAGTATTCCACTTCAATTGGCATTACAGTGTACCGAGACCGCTATACAACAATCTACTGTTGAACTGCCGTTACCTACAGAAGACATCATGGACTTACTGAACCTTTGCCTTACATCGACTTACTTTCAGTACAACGGTAAACACTACAAACAGTTGCATGGAACAGCAATGGGGTCGCCTGTTTCTGTTGTTGTCGCAGAAATTGTGATGCAACACGTGGAGGAACGCGCCCTTGCAACTTGCCGACAAACGATACCGCTTTGGTTACGCTACGTTGACGACACCTTTACCGCCGTTCACAAAGACGAAATTGACGATTTTCACGACCACCTAAACGAACAGAACGCCGACATCCAGTTTACTAAAGAGATCGAAGAAAATGGAAAACTTCCTTTTCTAGACTGTTTGGTAAGCCGCGACAACAACGAACTACGAACGACAGTCTACAGAAAACCGACGCATACCGACAGATTACTTGACGAATCATCCTACAACCCGACTTCACACAAAGCCACGACTATAAAGACTTTGACGAGACGAGCGCAACTAGTTTGTGACACACCGGACAGCTTACGTGACGAAAACAGATACCTTGAACGTGTTTTTCACAAAAACAACTACAACGCTGACTTTATTAGACGAAACATTTACCAACCTACTGAAGCTGACGCTACGAACAGGAACCCTACGTCTGTTACTACAGTGACTATACCTTACATTAAGGGCACTTCTGAGACCATCTCACGGATCCTACAGCCCTACAACATTCGCGTAGCCCACAAACCTACAACTACGTTACGACACTTACTGGCCAACGTGAAAGACAGAGACGAACCTAACGACAGACAGGGAACAGTTTACAAGATCAAATGCTCCGACTGCCAGGCTTCCTACATTGGTGAGACTGGCAGAAACCTTAACACGACTTTACTGACTGAACACAAACGAGCCACGAGAAATGGTGATGCCAACAATCACATTGCTGTACATCATCAACTGACAAACCACAACATTGACTGGGACTCTGCTCAGTGCTTAACCTACAGTACAAACTATTTTCAACGACTGACTCTGGAAAGCTGGTACACTAACCTAGAACAAACGCCTCTTAACAGATGTCAACAACTACCGGCGCCTTACAAACAACTTATCCACGACAGAAACGAAACCGACAAACGGACTTCTAACAGACCGACTTAACAATACACGGACCAAAACCGACCTATTTGACTAACAATAGACGGATCGAAACCCACCAATGACTGATGACAAACTTTACGCGAGTCTCTCAGCCAATACCATCATGGCTATACTGACCAATCACGTTCAACGGACCAGACTTATAAGATCATCGACTGACAAACACTATTCACTTGACTCTGAAGATGACTTCCGGTCAGGTTGTCGAAACGTCAGTCACCAACAACAGTTCTTTTCAGAACTACACTCACCCGGACGATCACACTATACGAACAAAAGCCAACAAAGCTGCTCTACGATTAAAGCCAACAAATTTCATCGTACAGCAGGCACAATTAAAACACAAAAGAATTGCATTTAAAGGCCTGATAACTACCACCAAAAGTGCTCCCAAAACAGACAAAAACCGATCACATCGCTGGGAAATTTTGGTGGAAATCAAGAAATAAACAACATCTCAACACTCAAACGGATTGATGAGAGGAACGGCTGGTTCAATCGACACAGAGATACACGCGGATTAAACGTATACTATCGACGCATAAAACCTCCTATTGACAAGACTATTGGTAAGACATTTAAGAGAGAAAACGCGAACTTTTTACGTGGACTTCTCTCGTCCCGTTTTCAAGATGGCGGTCCCGCCACTTACCCGCAACAAAATTCAACAAGAATACACAATAGCGCGCGCACAAAACTAAACCAGATAATGCACACAGACAAAAAATAACAACAAACTGTACACACTTACACTAAGTTAGTGAACAAAAGCGATATTAGGCCTGTTTTTTTGTCTTTCTTAACCTCTGTTGTCCTTCTTCGATGGCGTAATCTGAATAGGCTACTCGAGGCGCTCGCTCGTTGCTATGTGACGTCACACTGGTAGCGATGAGTCTGTCACGAATTAATACTGGAAAACAATAGAGTCACCCCCTCCCTCCTGATCATTATCGATAAGAACATCAACAAAAGCCCTTCATAAATTATGTTTAGAGCAACTGTGCCAGCCGCAACGGCCATAAATAGGGTATCGAATGTTTGGTCAGGTCACAAATAGGGTGCCATTGTACTGCTCATTAAACCTCTTGTCGTGTCTTGTCAGTTAGCGACGTGAATGCCGATGTGGTTTTCTTTTGTAAGGGAGTAAAGATCCCTATTTACTACATAACGGTACATTGTAGATTTCACACTTACCTATCAAGTTAGGCACAAAGAAATAAACCTTCCGCATGTTTGATGATAACTCAACACCCCCAACACGTCCCTGTGATGTGCCAGCAAGGAAATTAAAGAGGCTGATTGTGAACTGTAGTCAGATAATGCAGCTTAGGTTTACGTGTCACACAAGGAGACGCCGCTCTCCGACAATAGAACACACTTAATTATAAAAGCTTCTACTCGCATATATTGTTTTTGTCATTTAAATGAACAACAATTTGATCAAAGAACTCTTTGATTCACCTCTTGTGACAGTTCTTTGGTTGGAAGATCAATATCCTGTCAATAACGAAGACAGACGTCATTGCAATGTTCCCTATGGTGAGGACCTCTTAAAACTAATTCACTTTCTTTCGTTTTTATATTACTGACAGCATCAACCGAATATAGTTTACAGAAAATAAACTTGACCCTGCTCACAAACTTTGTATTTGTGCTTATTTAAATGAACAAGCTGATCAATGAACTCTCAGCTCTTTGACACTTGACTTGAAGTTTTACATATTCATTCATTCTTTGGTCACGGTTGTCGGATCAAAAACAGAGTGACGTCATTGGCGTCATCCCTGTTGCAAGGACCTCTTAAAAACTAATTCACATTCTTTCGTTCTTGTACTGTTGCACTATTCGTTCTTATATTGTCGCAGTATGAGCTGAATACAGTTAACAAAAAACTAACTCGACCCGCAAGAATTAGTCTTGCTACGGCACTCAAGGCAAAGTTGCGTTCAGTTTACGGATGCTTGTTCGAGACATTTAAGTTGTCTCGCAGCCTTACTGATTATCACTGACTTCGGTGTTTTTGGCTTTGAAATCCTTTGTCTGGTTAACCACTAGTAACTCCGAACTGCGAAATATTGACAGTGAAGATCAAAAAATATATATATAATGTAATATATAATATTCAAAATAATGCAATTTATGCTAATTATTAATATTAGTGTAGGTAATCGTATTGAATTTTCAAATATCACGAGTAGTGTAAATCCTTAATTGCTCGAGCTTTCATACGATTACTCATTTATTATATGACTGAGAAAATTGCAAAAGCGCGCGCGTTAATTTGCACTGCAGTGCAAATCAAGAATTACGATACAATACACTACAATTAATGATAAATTGGCCTGCTCTCAACCAATCACGAAGTAATTTTTTCAGTCAAACAGTCGAAGCTGTCCTTGCGACCACTCTCGTAAGCGACCAGCTCTAGTTACGACTTCCTTTGTCAAACCCCGTTTGAACTGTGACTTAAACTTTGCAATGTAAAGTTCTCGTAAGCGACCGCAACCACTTTTTGGGATTACCCAACTGGACTTTTCCTTTGTTTTTAAGCTCTCAGTGTAAGCGACCACTCAGGGTCTTTTACATATAAATCAACACTTTTATGAAACTGCACACTGTGCTAATGGTTATTTTGGTGTAAAAAATTGAACGTAAAGTTTAGCTGTGTCTATATCAGATATAAAGGCACCAATTAAACCTTAATTTCTTTAATTTTTTTCTTTACGAATTATTAATGACTTTCTGAAGCGCTCGTAAGCGACCAGCCTCTCTTGTTTTACCATGCGGTCGCTTACGAGAGCTCATTCTTGTGACTTAGCGACCAGCTCTAGTTACGACCACTTTTTTCGAATTTACGAAGTGGTCGCTTACGAGAGCTTCGACTGTATAATAAACATCGAAACACGACGAAATAAAAATCAAGATTTAACATATTGCAAACACCTTTCTCTTTTAACATTTTTATTTTTATTTTATATTTGTTACTTAACCTCAGACCACACGAGTGTGGCTACCACAGGCATCACTTTTCAAAATTCCCTGACTTTTCCCTGACAAAAATAAGATTTCCCTGACCAAACTAACACAAAATGTCAGATCTAGAAGCGGCTTTCGGCCTCAACTTACAGCCGTCCTTTCAGCTCGTTCATTAGGACTAATAAGTTTTCAACAAATTTTCCTTCTTCATTGAGGAAAAATATAGTTCAGATCAGAATGTCCCCAAATATTCCTTCCAGCCTTCAATGGTATTAAATGAGGCTCCGTGTTAAATTATTTCAATTTTACCTGACTCAAAATAAAATTGCCTGACTTTTCCCTGACCTTGAAGAATTTTTTTCTCTGACCATTTTGACCTGTGGCAACCCTGTTAATTTCGTCAGGTCTCACTAACGTCTCCCATCAAATTTGAACTTTCCGTTGCCACTTTTTCCATGTGGGTCCCGGGGGTATGGGCATTTGATCACCTAGTACGACCCAAGGGTGGGGCATTTGAACAAATATCCTGACCCTGGGGATGGTAATTTGACCACAATTGAAAATGTTTGATGCCCAGGGGGGTGCCCCGGGGAGGGGATGTTGAAGTTTCGAATTGATTGATACGTTACTACTTTGGTTGCAGAAGGCGCCCTATGGCGGTGTTTCGACTGTCGCCCTGAAACTATTTAGACTACTTTTACTTGTGACACGGCCAATAAAACTACTATTACTACTTGCCAATTCTTGTGGTATTGAAAAGAACCCCCTAAGAGGTACCAAGATCCTGTTTTGTGGGCGTGGCTTGAGACGTTTTTAACCCCTGAAGGGGTGCCAATTCTAAAAAAAGAACACATGATCTCCTGTCAATTTTCTTTGGCTCAAATCCTATTAAAATCTACCTCGAAAACTCCCGTTGTGGACCCTTTTGAGGCTGAACACCCTTAGAGGTACCAAAACCACTTTTTTAACTCCTAAGAAGTACGACGGGCACCCCCGTCCTTTTTAAATGGGAGTTCCCCCAACCCCCTTCCGAGGTTAGAACTGTCAAGTGTAGAAAACTCGCCGTAGTCTGGTTTCCGTTCTCCATGAAACGCACATTTAACGCAATGGTTTTACAGAGGACGATTTTAAAAAACTGTGCGCACTAAGATGTATAACGCACGTGCAGGGCCATCGTTCCGCTCATCTGAAACCTTCTGTCTCTGGACGTTCCTGTTGCCATCATCGTGGTGGATTTTGTGAACTCTAATCATTCAACTTTTGTGTTTCTTCTAGGGTCTTTCTGATCCAACCGAGCCATGTCCCTAAACGAGTTTACGAGTAAAAGGCCACAGACAACGACTTGTCTGTAGATCAAGAACGGAGCACCAATGTAGGCTAACATTACCCATAAACTGCAGGAGGTTCCAGCCACTGAGACTGAAATTAAAAAGATAGGTTTAGGGACGTTACAACAAACAAGGTAGGTTGGTTAAGTATGCGTACGAGCCAAGTGGCCCATCAGGCCAGCGCTTATCCCGGTTTCTGCAGTATGAAGCGACTAGGAGTATTTCTACTCCCCCCTGGATGGGATGCTAGTCCATCACAGGGTTACCCCCAGCATTAATTAAGTTCGCCAGTACCTATTTATATATCTTAGACGGATATTTAAGATACGCTGGCAAGAAAGAATTACAAACAAAGAAGTCCTGAAGATGGCTGAGATGGAAAACCTCACTGAGGGCGTGCGAAAGAGAAGATGGAAATTCATCGGTCACATCATGAGGAAAGAACCAAATAATGACTGCAGAACTGCATTAACCTGGACCCCAGAAGGGCGGCGAAAACGGGGTAGACCAAAGACAACATGGAGGAAGACAGCAGAGAGAGAAAGGGGAAAAGCTGGATGGAAGAACTGGAGTGAGGTACAAATCGCAGCGGCTGACAGAGCTGGTTGGCGGGATTGTATTGAGGCCTTATGTGCCACATGGCACGAAGAAGATAGGTAACAGGTAACAGTACCCATTTATACATGTGGGTGGAGAGAGGCACTGTGAGCAGTGTCTTGCCCAAGAACACATTACAATGTCCCAGGCCAGTGCTCGAACCCAGACCGCTTGAGGTCACTAACCATCAAAGATGAAAAATTTTTGCATACCTATTGGTCCAGGTGAAAAATGAAGGAGGTACAACATGGCCACACACAAGTCTTGACCAAATATGATCAGCGTCAAGAAGGGCTGTCATTGGTAAAGGAAATAAGATTTCAAAATAGAAAATACAATGCCTGGGGGAATACTACCTAAAAATATAGTTATAGTGGTAGTGGTGATGGTGTGTACATGTACGTGTGGGAGGGGGCATAGCGTGCTTATTGAAACCTTTACCTTATTACAGACCAAAATGTGTGACTTTCAAGTCCCTATCTTAAATACATCAAACACTGTGAGAGTTGCTCTCCTTTACAGCAAAAATCCATCATGGAAAAAAAAAATCATTACTTGATTGGGGACCCAAATAATGAATAAAAAGTTAAACTAGAGGGGGCTTTCTTGAAAAAAGCTTTGCATTAAACTCATCTTTGTTGAATTTTGCTACAGAACATCAATGTAGACATCAATTGATATGGAATCAATCAAAAGTTCAATACATGGATTCAAAAACTGGAATTAAATGATTCTCACATTGTACATATCTGAAATAATATAATTACATTATTACTAAATCACAAAATACAATGTGGACCAATCAATAGTTTGTTACTTCAAATTACAAGTACTTCTGTTCATTAAAAGATAGAAAAAATACATACAAAACGATCAATGAAAGTAAACGTTGATCTTACTTCCCGAAAGAAAATCCTCATCAACCAGGGATCGTAACTGCACATCTTCTTTTGCAAAATACTATTTGGTTGTGTCATCAAGGTACACCTATTGTGAGTTTTAAAAAAATATTTTAATCAAACAAAAGAATTGTTCCTTCCCTATCATCAAACTAAGTGCTGTATTAGCCTGAAATAACTCAGCTATTTTAAAAAGTTATAAAGGTTCCTTTGGAAAATAATATTTTCAAACATGGTTATTTCCAGAAATAAGCTAGAAACAAATAACAAACTGGTCTATATACCTGTAATGATTTGAAAAACACCCTGCTACCTCTAAGCAGACAAGCAACTGAAGAACAAACAAGTACTGAGGGTAACACACACACAATGCCATCATCATTCCTACTCTTCCGCACCTGTCAATCACAACAAGGTACTAAGGACTATATTCTCATCTCAGAATTTGCCACTAAATTATTTTATGCAAATTGCCACTTACTAAATTGACAATTTTGTCACACCTTTTTGCTTCTTGTGTGAGTTAGTGTTACTCAGTCATATTCAAAAGATTTTGTGGCATTAAATAATCGGAATCAATATTTCAATAACTTACCACTGACAACAAAATCATCAGATTGTGTTGGTTTGACTCCCTCCTCCTGGGAATTCCAGTTATTTCAGCTTGATAATTTCTTGTTGTGTAGTACTAGAAAATATCCAATACCTCCTCCCCCCACCCCCACCCCTATGGAAATATTCTAATTGAGCTTCATATGTTTCTTCAAATTTTTTGGTCTTGCAGACCCCCCGCCCCCCACCGACCATTGCCAGAGAAAACCTAATCCCTTCTGCTCCAATCCTTCTGTAGCAGGGGGGGGGGGGGAGGGGAGGGAGGGGAGGGAATATGGATATTTTCTGGAACAACAGATTAGACATAATTTTTTGGCTCTGAGGGCCCCTTTGTACCCTCCTATGCTTACATTCTTTTGGCTCACCATGCTCATCATCCTCTGTGAAAGGAGAGCTTGAATGAAGAGTCCAGAAACAGCGTCTGACTAAGAGGCTAGAAACCCCGACCCTGATATGGATATTTTCTGGACACCCCATTGACCATTCATCCATAGAGTTATGAAAATCATAATGTCACCTCTCCCTTAGACAGACTGTTGGGACCGGCCTGAAATGTCTGCCTTAGAGAGCTGTCCAGCTCATAGAGAGCCGAGATAAAGCTTAACCTACATGTATGCACAATTTATAAATTTGTACATGTCTGTCATATACACAAAAACTGGTCTCAAAAAGGTCTGACATATATTTATGTAATTATTATTAATAATGATTTTCCTTGCATTGATCTCTGTATGTGTCTAAGCATTGTACTTGACAAAAATGTATCTAATAACAATTATTATTGTAATAAGAAATTAGTTACTGATCATACTCGAAATGATTATTTAAAGAATAAATTATATCTATACCTGTCCAAAAGAAAATCAAGCAAATCTCCAAATCTGGAACCTTGCATAAAACAAGAAAGGTTCTTCATTGAGTTTCAAGTATTGCAAATCAGAAGATGAGGGGTATTTTTTTGTTACAGGCTACAACTTATAAGATATACCAGAAATGAAAATGAAGAGCAAAATTGTTGAAATTTAATAGCAAATATATTTTAATTATTTGTCTATTTATTTTTATATTTATGAATAATTAGTTGTCATTGAAATACATAGCATGTGCTGCATTAATAACACAGTGCCATACATTACACAAGAGTAATACGCCGGTAAAAATACTAGTTTTCATCAAAACTTTAACAGATTTGTATGGAGCACGATATTGTTGAACAACACAACTAGACGGAAAATGGTTCTTGAGCATGATGACAGCAATCAGTGATCGCCTAGTCTTTATATGCCTACAGGGGGCAGAGTGGTGTGTTTTCTAAGAGTTTTGCTGAGGTATTTCATTTAAGAAACTGCTAACAGTTTTCTTAGTAGTGTTAACAAAATTTAAGTCTTGCTTGCACATCTCTATAGTAAGTGGCTTATTGCAATTGTTCAGCTCCAGAAATTGTGTGCTCTCTGCAGAAAGAAATGACTACTCAGTTACAATGAGTGTACTAACTGCATCTCCCTCAATGAATGCTAGTACATCACAGATCACCCACCCCAACCCTCTCCCCCTGGTCCATGGAGGATCAAGAGACTGCTATTGAGACAGACAAGTCACTTAAATTTAAAAAAAATAATGAAAAATCTGATTTTCCCCAGATAAGACCGGGTAGCGCAAAGGAATCCAGCAAGATTAACCATAGTTTAACAAACCGCTTTCTGGCACTCATTTACCGGTATTTCTTTTACTTACACTGTTTGAGATACCGTGCGGACACTCCATCAGCAACATCTAGGAATATTCCACCAGTAAAATGAAGAGCCACGGTAAGAAGTGGCTTGTGCAAGATGAAGTAGAAGGCAGATAAATTAAGAACAATACGTATGTAACCTATGCAAAAATGAAACTGACATTTTATATATACTATCAGTACATTAACACATTTAGCTGTTTACTAATTAAAATCATTCAAGGATCTTCAAGGTCTTTGCGAGGATACATGCACATCATACTGAAGATAACTGAAAATCTAAATGAAATCTCTGGACAAAAGACATTCACAGATCTAGCTAGAGTTTGATAAACATTGCCAAAGAATCTTCAAAACTCTTCCTGGACCTTTGTGAAGATCTTTCAGGCAGGTTGTAATCATATCCAGGATCTTTCAATTCACCATCAAACAACGGCACTCTACTATCCCTGATAAATCCATATCTTTAAGCCCCTGTACTAGAGAGGTACATATATAAGTGGGGGGGGGGGGGGGGGGGGTGTCTACTGATTAGAAATGCCTCTGCAAGGGGTACTTTGTATGTATTAGGTCATCAGGAGACCTAGAGGTCTTCTGCAAAGGAAAAGGGACCTGATAATATATACAAGTTCAATGACGCAAGTGGAACTGTTATGAGGTACTAAACACCAGACATACAATACATGTAATATAGGGTTAATATATAAATTTGTGTTCTAGATCTAAGGCAAGACACTTTATCTCAGAGTGCCTCTCTCTGCCCAGGTATGCAAATGAGTACCCGCAAATTTCATTCTGGGGATAACCCTGCAATGGCCTGCATACCATCTAGAGGGAGTAGAAATATTTCTATGGCTAGTTGCTTCATGCTACAGAAACTGGGATAAGCTCCAGCCTGATGAGCCCCTTGACTCGTATACAGACTTTACCAATATATGCTTACTCTGGGTTACTTTTGTTTTTCGTCCTGCAAGTCTTGGGTGGTTTTGACACATGTATGAAAGGTGTGTTGCAACTTCTGTTTATATATGGGGACCTCCCAGGGCTTTTATGGAACAAGGGAACCTGATCATTTATTTTCTAGGGAACAAGGGATATTCTGGGATTAATTTTAGTGAACAAGGGATATATCTACAAATTTATTAAAGGGAACTTTGACAAAACATTTTAGGGAACAATAGAATTTATTAATGGGAAACAAGGGAGAAAAAGAGAACTTTTTAAAGGATCAAGGGACCATGCTACCTCCCTCTCTCCCGCCCTCCCCCGTCAGCCCCCTTCCGACCCAAGGATGCCCTCATATATTACCTTCTTATCCTGGTACCAGGTTCCTATTAATTCTGGGAGGGGCGAGGTATACAAAGAAGAGCGGAAGGGGTTAAGCTCAATTAAAAACATAAAACAACCTGGCCATTCTTTTTTTTTCTGGGAAATCGGAATTTGTCTTGGATTGTAAAACGCCGATTTTTGACAGCCGGGGCCAGGTCATAAAGTGCTGTATACCGACCGTCCCCTGCAAGTTTATGATGGATACCGGCACGATATTTACCTCTCTGTATAGGGTGTTACCTGAGCTTTTTCAAAGAATATTTCTCACTCACCTATTACGTTAGGAACATAGAAATAAACCTTGTGCATGGCTGCAGATGTCTGATGACAACTCAGTCAACGGTCAACGTTTCCCCGAATGTCCACTGCTTTGTGATGTAAACGTGACTCCTTAGTCTGCGGTTTGAAATATTAAAGCGATATAGAAAGGGGAGAAACTGAAAGAGCACCGCACATTAATTTACCTAAACATATAATATTCATGAGTGTCATCACTACCTTAGCTGTGTGAAATGCATGAAAATTCATGAAAATCCAAACTGTCCGAAGAGCCCTTCATCCTTTTGGTCTGCGTTTCGTTAACGGCCCAATAGATACGCAGTGTAACAATCATTAGAGTGTTCAGGTTTCATCGCTTTTTCGGCAGTGCATAATACAAAGTAATTAGGCCCGGGTAGCACTAGAGCCAATTTTGTTTGCTTAAAATATTTCCAATTTTTGGCGAGGAAAAAACATTGGCAAAAATTTCGCAAGTTCCAAATTTTGGCAGTGGTCGCATTAGGCCAACATGCTGGAACCAAAACGTTGGTGACTAAAATATACTTAACAATATCTTTATTCTACGGAAGCCCCAAAGGGACATCCACTTATGAGAAATGGGAGTTCGTTTTTCGAGATTAAGAATTTGCTTTTTCGAAAATGGGAGTTTGTTTTTCGAAAATGCGAGTTTGTTTTAAGAAAATGCGAGTTTGTTTTACGAAAATGGGAGTTTGTTTTTTCGAAAATGGGCGTTTGTTTTTTCGAAAATGGGAGTTTGTTTTAGGAAAATGGGAGTTTGTTTTTTTAAAAATGGGACTTTGTTTTTCGGAAATGAGAGTTTGTTTTACGAAAATGCGAGTTAGTTTTTTTTAAAAATGGGAGTTTGTTTTACGAAAATGGGAGTTTGTTTTGCGAAAATGGGGGTTTGTTTTGCGAAAATGGGAGTTTGTGTTTCGGAAATGGGTGTTTATTTTTCGAAAATACGAGTTTGTTTTTCGAAAATGGGAGTTTGTTTTGCGAAAATACGAGTTTTTTTTCTCGAAAATGGGAGGGTTTTTTTGATGATGAAAATGATTGACAGGCCAAACACGACTCCTATTGGTCAAGATAGAGCTAGCCAATGGCGTAATGTAACGTTTTCGCTCCTTATTTGTTTGAAGCTCGACCTCGTTATTTTGTGTGTCTTTGACGGCATTTCAGTGTAAAATAGGGTTGACTAGCCTTCACGACTTCTACGGTTCGTGATATTTGGACATTTGCCGTTCTCTGTTCGGTCACTCGACCCGGCTTCGTTTTGGTCGCTTCCCTCGTGTTTATGAAGGGCACTTCATGTTGTGTTATAAGGAGGAATTTTAAGTAGAGTTGAGCCGTTAGATCGTACTATGGCAAATTTTTATAGGTCATAGGTCTGCATGATTTCCGCTGTTATCTGCATGTCACTTCGTCGAGTTTGACACCTCTGTAATTTGCCATGTGTTTATACATTGTTTTGGCTCATTTCTATTGCAAGCTATGGTTTTAAATCTCCAAGTATTTGCTTTTAAGGACCAAAATACGAAATTTACCGTGAACATGTTGCTTACTTGCATTCTATATTGTGACGCCTGGCCCGGCTGTGATTAAAACTGTTTGCAAGTACAGTAGTCAGTACAGATTGTTATCACGGATATCACATTTGCCCTCGTACGTTTTTCTTCGGAGACGCCGTAGCTTTACTTCAAGAAAGCTATACGTTTATCTTGAGACATTTTAATGTTTTTTGCAGCTATCTGATCGACCTTATGTTTCTCAAGCTCAATGTATATGTCTAATCCTCCTTTGGTCGTTCTGGCACCACATGATTCAAATGTAGCTGTTTACGCGCAAACAAATCAGGATCGAAAAGTACATTACGCCATTGGCTAGCTCTATCTTGACCAATAGGAGTCGTGTTTGGCCTGTCAATCATTTTTATCATCACTCCCATTTTCGTAAAACAAACTCCCATTTTCGAAAAAACAAACTCACATTTTCGTAAACCAAACTCCCATTTTCGTAAAACAAACTCCCATTTTCGAAAAACGAACTCACATTTTCGTAAAACAAGGCTCCCGTTTTCGAAAAGCAAACTCCCATTTTCGAAAAACAAACTCCCATTTTCGAAACCAAACTCCCATTTTCGAAAACCAAACTCCCATTCTCGTAAAACTACCTCCCATTTTCGAAAAGCAAACTCCCATTTACAAAAAACAAATACCATTTTTAAGAAGTGGATGTCCCTTTGGGGCTTCCGTATTATTTTCAGTTAGTAATCATGCGAGAGTTTCGCAGATTTTTATCCACGCTGTATGTTCTTGACTCTCCGTTATACAGTAACTCGAGAATTACGGCCCATAATTGGACGAGCAGTTTTGCTCGGCTTGCGTTTGTGTTGTTGCTTGCGCCACTTGCGATCGAAGAAGATTGTCTCCCTTCGCTGAAGCCATCTCATCAAATTGCTGTCAGTAACCCCCGGGGGGGGGGGGGGCACTGCCATATATGGGCTATATAGGTATGCGCCGCTGTGAAGGGCATGGTTTTCAAGCAGTTTAGGTTATATAAATTAGAGCGTTTGGGTCTAAAATAGGGTATAATTTTTCACAAAACTGACTAGTTGGTTGAGGATTTTATCTAGACTAAGGAGACCAGGAATTGTCACTCAAAAATACAAAAAAATAAAATCGGCAAGTTTAAATTTACGCAAATCAGCCTCAACAGTGTCGATAGATGGGGGGATTTGGAGAGTTTACTCTAGTATAGGGTAGCAAAATTCAGCTGAACTAGCTCTGGTATAGGCCGGGTAAGGGTTCCAGGGTCCCAGCGGCACACCCCCACCCAGAATTCCCAAAGTACCCCCCCCCCCCGGGCCAGTAACCAGATCCAGGGTACGAGTCATAAGAATTTGAATAAAAACGCCGCTCATATTCCTCGTTTGCATTGAAATAACTGTAAAAAGCGTCAGATGGACCGGGTAAAAAAATGATTTTGTCCCACCATCGCACGCGCCAAAGTGGACTAGCCGTCAAAGTTATTTTCTCGCCGTAATTTTATCCAGGCATGTTTTAAAACATATGACAGTTAAATGGTTAAAATAACAAAATTGTTTGCTTTGCCAAAATTTGGAAGCCTGCGCGGCAGCACTTCGGCTTCTTTGAAGATTGGCGAAATTTTGGCGATCCGCAAAAATTTGGCAAGTTTTTGAAAGTGGAGATCGCACTTATTTTACGCTACTTGTTGACAGATCTTGACAGATTTATTACTTATATAAACAAAATTGGCTCTGGTGCGACCCGGGCCTTACATAGGAGTACGGGCCAGGGGAGGGAGGGGGTGCAGCCCTCCCAGTTTCAGGAATTTTTGAAATTTTTCGGGCAAAGTGCTGATAATTCGGGCAAAAGTACACGGGAGGAAACATTCTAAAAGGTAGTCCAGGCCACTATTGTAGTTCCCTGACGTTTGCATTCTGTTTTGGAAAAAGCCATATATCGTTTAAATGTGTATCGTGGAAATCCATGATATGGATATTATTTCCATCAACAAAACAGTGGCAAAAGAATCAAAGCAAACGAAGACCAAGACTTTTTATGGTGGCCTCCCTGAAGAGCCGTTTTAAAATTTTCTTGAACTTTTCGTACGAAGAATTTCTGATTTTACTAGGGTGTCGATTGAGGTCATAGGGTATATGAGGTTTCGAAATAACTAGTTTTAGAATTATAACAGTTCATTAGACGTGAGAATTGTGAACGCTTGGTTTTACTGCAATTTGAGTGCGTTTGAACATTAATTTCGCGTGTTGTGTAATTTTTTCCCGGCAATAAGGTCATCGCCCCCACCCCGCCCCGGCAAGTCCGAAGGTGCCCGTACGCCTATAATCACTTTTCGTTGTCCACGCAACCGTGAGGTTCCGGAAACCTCGGGAAAAATGGAAAACCCTAATGGTAATCGACCAACCTTTCAGGCCGATCAACCGGGCTTATCTAGCTTCCGAGATCTCACGTCTCAACTCTTTTGAACACGAAGGAGGTCAAGATCAAACACAAATGACACTCTTGTAGACAAGCAATTTATAAATACGTATGTTTTAAACCAAAAATATTTACCTAGGGTTGACATTACAAAAAGCTATAAGAAAGTAAAATGCTTAGCATTTTCAGCGTGAGTTTATACTTTCAGTGACTATATAAGGTACGATTTACACCTCAGTTTTCTCGATAGCCTCCAAAGCCAGGTCACATGTGTGCCCTTCCTATAGTTCAGTTTCGGCTTATTTGAGTCTACATTTCCGCTATCGCTATTTAATGACCGGCACAGATCGATCTGGGCCAGTTAATTTCCGTACAACAAATTAAACAACTATCAAATCAGCCAAAAAGACTTCGCTTTTTCACAAAAATTTACACATCAATTTGAAAAACTTACTTTGCTTTCACATTAAACTATCAGCCAGCTTTGCCTGATAAACATATCCCAAAAAGTGTTCCAAACTAGCTAGCGTCGGCCGCGTATTAAAAAGGGAAAGGGGCGAGGGAGGCGAAAAACAATCCCCGGCTCATCCTCTCCCCGCGTTGGGCTTGATTACCAGCCGCCAGGGACCGCACGTGCACCCGAAAGAGCGGCTGAAATCGATCCTACCTCTCCATCTCCCCAGTTTTAAGCCTAATACTAATGATCACTAACTTGCTGAGCAAACCTACTGTATTTTTCAGCCAATCAGAAAGAAAACTAAAACCAACGGTGACGTGCCTTACGTGCGTTTTTCCCCGCTTGATTTTCCCGCGCTTGACATGAGTTGCACGTTTTCCCGCGCTTGGCACGGGTTACACTTTTTCCCGCGCTTGACAAGGGTCACACTTTTCCCGCGCTTGACAAGGGTCATTCTTTTCCCGCGCTTGGCACGGGTTACACTTTTTCCCGCGCTTGACAAGGGTTACCCTTTTTGCCGCGTTTGGCACGGGTTGCACGTTTGGCACAGCTTGCACGTTTTCTCGCGCTTGGCACGGGTTGCAGATGATATCATGCTCTTTTAAAGGCCTTTACACGGGCAACAGTTATTTACCGCTTAGTGGTATGCAATATTCTGATGTTTACGGACCAGGTAGTCAGAAAGGATTGATCGACTGTTTGTACTCTTACTCTTGGAGAAGAAAACTAAACAAAGAGACAAATGAGAAACCGATATCTCGTTTGGATCAGAAATCAGATCACTCAGAATGCAAGAAATAATTCGCTGCCAGCAACAACTACATGCTGGATAGTTCCATTCGCTATCCATTCCCCCAGTTGGCAGCCCTACTTAAAAGTGAAAAGATCGTAACGCTAAGGGCGAGTCACCATCAAGCTTTTGCTTGATTTTCGAGCTCCCTTCCGGCATTGTTACGTTTCGTCTTCCTCTTCAGCTTGAACATCGAAAGAAGACTCTTTGTTTCTGTATCGTTAAAGCTCTCGTCCGAATTCACGCTTCCAGAACTGACGATGGATCGCATGTACTCCAGAATCCTTCGCTGCCATATGCTCGTCTCTTCTTTACTGGTGACGTCAATGAAGGTTCTGTGACGCAGGCTCTTGGGTATGTCACTGGATTTGATGTTGTCAATTCTTACCACGATCAACGAAGAATCGTCTCTCTCCGAACATCGGTGTATCGCCATCCGCATCTCGTCCTTGCAGAAGGCGCTTGAAAGGTAGTTGATGGACATCACCAAGATCACCTTCCTACTGTTGTATACGCTGTCAGCCATGTTATCAAGCCACGCTTTCCCCGGCACGAAATCACGTGAATGAATTATGTAATTGATGCCGTTCTCATCAAACACAGGCAGAAGCGATTGTTGGACCCAATCGTAATCTTTGGTACTGTACGAGATGAACAAGTCTTTTTCGAAGACGTGTTCTTCTTGGTCGTCTGTTCAAGAAAATAAGACGTTACGCTTCTTTACTGAATGAATAATTTAGACACTGAAAAAGCGATAAATCTTTTAGCCCGTAACATCGAGTGATGATGTACTTGGGAAGTTTGGAGAGCACGGTAAAAGCGTATTAGTTCACGAGGCGAATCCGAGGGCAACTCTAGTTTCTCAAGTGCTCTCCAAACTTCTAACGTGCAACATAACTCGATGAGCTTAACGCATGATTTCCTTTTTTCATAACATTGCCTATTTCTGCCTGTTATTTCACGCCGCGGAACAGGTGGGAATCCAACTGCGTAGGGAGGCTACCGCAAAAGCCAAGAACACTTCGAAATGTCAGAGAGCTACTTTTAATGTCGAGTAAGAAATGCCAATGTTTTTATCTTTACACGATTGCTAATATCCTTCCTAAATATTTCAAATTTGGCACTCCTTCCCTTCATCGAAGACAGAGCTTGGATCAGTGCTCAAAACTTTAAATACTGTCTATCTCGCCTATACATGTCAATTCCTAGCTTTCCTTATAACAATATATCATTCTACCGTATTGTTTAGCTATGTTCGTTTTAGCTTTTTTCCCCTTTGCTTTTGGCTGTCCTGTTTGTGTGAGCGTGTATGTTACAAGCGTGTTTTGTAAGTTAACCCATCATCTTGAATTTTGCCTGGCTCCACTATCCCCTTGGACCATTCTAGGCAACCAGTGCTAACATTAATCAAAACTCAATGAATCATTTGAAACTCTTTCTATAGCAGGAGTACGAAAAAGGCTGTTTTTGGTGTTATCCTTGTGGGGTATTACGTCCCCCTCAAGCAATCCGTCAGGTTCGCCAGTGCCCCTTTATATACTTGAATGGAGAGAGGCACTGTGAGAATAAAGAGTGTAGCCTAGCCAGCCCTCTCAACCCTGGGTCTGTGCACAAACAATTACGTTACTATGTCTCCTTTGCGCATATAGACTTTACGAGTCACTCACTCACATTTCTGAGCAATTGCTAGCAGCTTCTCCTCTCGTCTTTTCCGCAAACACACCACAATGATCATTGCTATCAACACCAAGAACAGGATTGATGCCACTACAGAAATGACGGCTATCATCCATGTTTTCAGCCTCTTCTCCTTGTCTATGGATTAAAACGTAATAAAATTGTTACTACCTTCTGCAGGACCCTTCTACATCACGCCTCCTTGGGGTAGAAGCCAAATTAACCTCAATCCCAAGCTCTCTCTCCTTTGCCTCTCTTGTAGTTGAGGAGACAAGGGAGGCAAAGAAGAGAGAACCTGGATCGAGGTTGCCGAATTAATCACAGCCTACAGTGACGTATGTTTAGTCACGTGATAAAACTTTCATTCAAATTAGTCAGACTAGAAGGTTCCGGGATCCAGTCACAAGGCGAACCAAAAGCGTAGCGGGTGCCAAGCTTTGGCCAAGCGCGGGAAAAGTTGGCAGGAAGAGATTTGCTCTGACTGGTCGTTTGTCGGTCGTAATTCCTTCTGTTAAAACTTTATATAATCTTAAGTCTATGGTTTCCTACCTTCTGCTTTCACTTCAAGTGTTATGTAATCACGGTTTGTCGTTCTGCCAGACAAGGTCACAATAATGAGGCAGCCATAAGTGCCACTGTCTGCATACCTCACATTACGGACAGAGAGTTCTGTGCTTGCTCTACGTGACCCTTTGTCGTGACGATTTCTAACAAGGTAGTGGTCACTGGTGTTTTTAATCTCTGTCCCATTGAAGACCCAAGATAGCGATGTGTGATTATTGTTAGTGACACCTTCACTAAAACAAACAAGCTTGGCATTTGTTCCAACTATGGCAGTGTACTTTGTTTTCTCCGCCCTCAATATATAATCCGGGTCTACAAATCAAATAAAAAAAAAGTAAGCCTTTTAACCCCAACTGGCTCACAGTACTTGGCGCTTCACTTCATTTCACCATCTAGCATGATCCCCCTGGATGGGAAACTAGCCCATCCCAGGGTTACACCCCCGCCCCCCGCATTCTGTCAGGCTCCCGGGGACGGCGGTGCTCGTCGTACCTTTCAGGGGTACCTCTAAGGGTGTTCAGCCTCAAAAGGTCCACAGAGGGAGCTTTTACAGTACCTTGTAGGGTATTGAGCCGAAAAAAATATGACAGGAGATAATGTTTTGTTTTAGAATAAGTACCTCTTAGCGGTGAAAATAATTTCTACCCAAGTCCACAAAGTAGGATCTTGGTACCTCTTAGGGGTTCATTTCCAAATTTCCGATGAGCACCCCCGTCCTTTTTACATGAAAGTCCCCCTACCCCGGGGTTAGGCTGTTTCAACAAATCGCTGATATCAGTGCATATACCCGAGAAGAGAGGGGAACTGTGAGAGTCAAGTGTCCTGACCAAGAACACAATACATCAACCCTGGCCAGGGGCCTGTTTCTCCAAGGTCCCGAAATGTTTTCCCACCTGGAAAGCCGGAGCAAACTCTCAAACTTTACGATTACAGAGCTGTTCTTTTCACATATTCTTAGTATAAACAGCGGTTCCATTCCATACAAGAAGTTTCAGGGGTGTACACCTCCCTGTCTTTAAATACCGATTAACTAAAAATGGCTTTTTCGGGCCAAAAAACTTTCCGGGGCTTTCGAGAAACAGACCCAAGGGCTCGAACCCGAACCACTAGATCCAGCATCTAGTGTTAACCATTAGCCCACCTGATGCCTCCTAAATTAAATCAACGAAGCACTTGTGGTAAACTGGGTGAGTTGAATACAATTTCACGTCTACAATCTTATCTGTAACAACATTACGGACTGAGGGGGGTTTCAGGAGATATTAAGATCCATGAAAATGAAAGTACATTACAGGCATGACCTGTATGTTGTTCAATAGCGTTGCCAACTGCATACCAATTAGGTTTGAGAACTTTTTCAGTTTAGTTTTGATTATGCAGTGACATGACTGGGCAGTAGCTAGGGCATATCATGTTTTGCATGTCACACATAAGATTTTGGGGGACTTTTGGGTATTATACCATAAACGTCCAAGCTATTATAAAGCCCCTGCTTAGAAACACACGCCCCTCACTTATAGATGAATCTATACATATGTGTTAACAGGAAGACAATGTGATATGCCTGTTTTAAGCTTAAAAACATAGGAAATACACACTTATTTTAATTTTTTTCGATAACTGCAGAAATTCTCGCGTGTTTATTGGCTAATTTTCATCGTCAATATGCGGACAGGCAGAATTTATAATTTATGCGATG